>NW_017617738.1:732500-905000 GCF_001879475.1 Ipomoea nil | reverse complement strand
TAGATTAAAGGTATGATTTTTTGTTACATATATGTATATATATATACATATATGTGTATATATATATATATATATATATATATATGTATGTATGTATGTATATATATATGTATGTGTATATATATATATATATATATATATATATATATATATATATATATATATATATATATATATATATATATATATATATGCATAGACGGAGCCAGAGGGGGGCAGGGGGGTCAGCTGCCCCCCCTCATCCCACCCCACTCCTACCCTATATTGTATATAATATGTATATATAGTACATTATTCATATAAGTATTATAAAACAGATTATGTAAACAAAAGCCGTGATAGATAAGGTGGTAGCTAACGTGTATGCGTTTTGGAATAGCTTGGGTTCGAGTCTTTGCATTGACAATGTCACTGTCTTCTTCACTTTTTTGATTAACACAATTAAATTTTGGCATGATATATATAACTTCCATTATAACTTTCTTTATATTAATAATGGAATGTGTAATTTATAATGTGTTTTAATTCGAATTGTTTTATCAAATTAATTGTATTTCATATTTTGTTATAAATATTTTTATAAAGTTTTAATATGTTTTATTTTTTGCTATATCCAACAATATTTATTGTTATACTTTTAAAGTATTTCATTTTTTTTTTAAACTTTCTCTTTTATTTTAATTTTTTCCCTCACTAAAAAAATTTTCTGAATCCGCCATTGAATCCATCCTTACTTCTTTGCCCCCCCTCAACATATTTTCTGGCTCCGTCTCTGTATATATATATATATATATATATATATATATATATATATATATATATATATATATATATATATATATATATATATATATATATATATATATATATATATATATATAGATTTTGATTCTTGTGAGGTCAAGTCTTCCCGTGCGGTCAGTGCGACATACACCATTAGGTATGTATAAATGCACCATACAGTGTTCGAAAATACACCAAAATGAAATGCCAAAAAATACACCACACAAAAAAAAAATACACCACACATAATGGTGTATTACGAACACTGTGTGGTGCATTTATGCATACCTAATGGTGTATGCCGCACTGACCGCACGGGAAGACCTGACCTCACTGGAACCTGACCCTATATATATATATATATATATATATATGTATATATATATATACATATATGTACATATATATATATATATACATATATATATATATATACATATATACATATATGTACATATATATATATATATACATATATACATACATACATAAAAAAACGACAGTGTTCAGGTGCGGCAGTGTCTTACGGTGCGACAACACCAATAGTTCAACAAATATATATATATATATATATATATATATATATATATATATATATATATATATATATATACATATATACATATATAAAAAAACGACAGTGTTCAGGTGCGGCAGTGTCTTACGGTGCGGCAACACCAATAGTTCAACAAATATGCACCATCAACGTTAGGAAAATACATCACAAAAAACGGAGTAAACAGAGCCCCACATCACCAAACACACACCATTAGGTGTGAGTAAAAACACCATACACTGTTCGGAAATACACCATTGGGTGTGGGGAGTTATATGGTGTATTTTTTTGAGTCTGTTGTGTATTTTGTGATGTTTTATTGCATTTCATTGTGGTGTGTTTTTCTTACACTGTTGGTGCATATTGTTAACACTGTTGGTGTATACTGAAATTCCGCCGCACCGCCGCATGGGAAGACCCCGCCGCATTTGAACTTTATTCTATATATATATATATATATATATATATATATATATATATATATATATATATATATATATATATATATATAATATTTCGTTCTACTATTCGTTTCTTAATATTATCAGTGTATTAAATTCTTTTATTTTAGAAAATTTATAATTTATGTCCATCAATAATATGACAATTATCAATCTCACTCCTAAATTATTAATAGTATAAATATTACCTTTCAATTTTCAAAACAGTACATATATTGCCACTCCAGTAATGTAAATGTTGCCCCTCAATTTCCCTTCTTTTGTTTTTGGGAAAATGACACTTTTTCTCAATGCATTATAAGCTTATTGTGTTTTTTTCCCCCTGAGTTATTCATGTATCCACATTTGCCCCCTCAATTATTTTTAAAGTGGTGGTTTTCCCTCCTTTGATGTTATATAGACATTTTTGCCCTTAAAATAATTATTTTATTTATTTTTCTTCTCTAATAAATTATTACTTATATGTAGAGATGACCACGGTTTGATTTGAACCGAACCGAACACCATATAAACCGAATTAAAGCAATAGGGAAGGTTCTTGTTACGATTCAAAACTAGAAAAAAAAAACTATAAAATAATAATTATAGAATTTAGGCTATTTTAAAATAAAAATAGAATTTACAATAAATAAATAAATAAATAAATTTTGAACCGGTAGTTCAAATTGAAACTAAAATCAGAATATATGTGAACTAGAATCGCACAGATTTATCAACTACAAATAATGTTTATAAATGTGTTCGGTTCTGATATGAGCTTATTTGTGCATGTTTTTCTTCTTAATTTGAGTCTTCTTTTGGGCTTTATTTCATTGAATTATCACTTTCAGTGCCTATTTCCTTGCTTTCTAATGTAGATATGGTTTAATGCTTGATTTGAGTGTTTTTATGATTTTTGTTAGTGTTTTAAACCATTGTAAATCAAATGCAAAAGCAAGGGAAGTTTTAAGACAAGTTTGGAGCCAAAATAGACTGAAGAAACCTGATGTTCAAGGCTCGAAGAGTCGAGAATTTCTAGTGTTCATTCTCTGGGCGAAGATCAAGGCTCGACGCGTCGAGAATCTGTACTTCGCCAAAATTCGGCTGTGCAGAAATTTCTATTTTACCCCTATTTGGCTCTCGTTATAAGACACCCATCTTCCTCAAACCTAGGCCTAAGATGCGTTTTCGGAGACAAAATGAGTAAGAGCTACACTTGGAAAAGAAGATAGTCACATAAAGAGCTACAAGTCACCTTGGAAGAATGAGGAAAAGCTCGGAAGATTCGGAGAATCTCTTCCCCTTTTCTTTTACTTTCTTTGTTACTTGTGAATTCTTTAATACTATTGCAATGAATGTTATTCTATCCATGAGTGGCTAAACCATCTTAGAGATTTTTGGGTGAAAGGGTTTATGAACCTATGTGCCTAGTTCTTAAATTCCTTAATGATATATTGATATTTGGGTTTTATGACATGTGTTGCAATTGTGATTTATTTTGTTGATGCTAGTAACTAAAGACCTAAATTACTTGTTCCATTGCTATCTTTATGTCCCGATGGGAATTAGGGCATATTTTATGGCACCCACAATTGCACTTAATTATTGCTCATTGGGAGATGACATTTTAGTTAAGAATTTATCTTAAATGCTTGTTCTTGAGTTGTTAGAGTGTTTATCTCATGGGAATATTCACTCACATTATTTTAGGTTGGAATTATGGGAGTAATTCCTTCCCTTGTATGCATTTTCACACTTGTTTGAACCCAAATTAAATATTTCACTTTATATTGGCACTAGGTGATTAAGCTCTTGAATCTCAAGAATCCCACTTTTACTCTATTGTTTTCATCAACTTGCTCACCTTGTTCCCTTTTAATTAGTTTTACTTTTACAATCAATCAATCACCCTTTTTCGATTGGATTAACTTCTCGTGAATAGATTAGTAGCTAGTGTTGGATACGCCCCGCTTCCTTGTGGATCAATAACTCGATACTCCGGGTATTTGTTTATTAAAATATGTTACAATTAAATTGGCGCCGTTGCCGTGGAAGTGGCTTTTAAGCATTGCATTAGTGAAAGTTTTATTCTAGGAGTCTAATCCACTCTTTTCTTTAATTTTTTTCATTAACCAATAACAAGTTTCTTTTGTTTAGTTGTGATCTTTTGATTAAGGTGCTAGGTGTTGTATGCACAAACAATTCTTGGGGAAAGAATGATTATTACCTTTGGACCTTAAGATTTAAAAGAGAGCCAAGTGTCCTAGAAAGCAAAGAAGGATGACACAGGGGCAAGGAAACATCAATTTGAACCTTAATAGGGAGTGAAACGGTAATGGAGATGGCAATGGAATCTATCAACCACCACTCTAGAGGAGGTCCATGTCGGACTACATTGCACCTGATGTTGAGGAACATGATAGCATCAATGTTCTGGGTGTGGAGGCCAATAACTTTGAGATAAAACAGGCCATCTTATAAATGATAGCATCCGACCAATTTGGAGGGTCAACGATGGAGGATCCCAATGCTCATATCACAAAATTCTTGCGGATTTGTAGTACAATCAACATAAATGGAGTCCCTCATGAAGCTATCAAGCTCCAATTCTTTCCTTTCTCATTAAGGGATACGCCTCATAGTTGGCTCATCTCCTTCCCAGCTAATCATTTTGCTACTTGGGACCAATTGCATAGAGAATTCTTGAAGAAGTCTTATCCAATCTCCAAGACTCAAAAGATGAGGAGAGCCATCCAAAACTTCAAGCAAATTCCTAATGAATCTCTAGCCGAGTTTTGGGAAAGGTTCAAGGAGCAAAGAAGGTAATGTGCGCACCATGGTATCCAAAGTTGGGACTTGATGATGGCTTTCTATGAAGGATTGCTTGACAATTCAAGGGTCTTGGTAGATTCTTCTTCCAGTGGATCATTCACGGTGTTAGAGCCTACTCAAGCCGAAGATCTCTTAGAAAAAATTGCAATGAATAACTCAACTTGGTATTCGGAGAGATCTTCTCAAAGACTTGTAGGAGGCATACATGATGTAGAACAAATATCTGCCTTATCAGCTAAGGTGGATAATGTGGCTATCATGGTCCAAAAGCTAGTTCAAATCACTCTTCAAAATAAAAATGTGAGCTATGTTTCTACTCATTCTACACCCTCTTGACAAGTCTTGATGTGTGATCTTTATGGTGGAGGGCACAATTTGGGAGAATGCCTTAATGATGAAACAAATTCTCAATCTTCCGTGGAACATATTGATTTGGCGGGATACAATAGGCCACAATAATCTTTTCAACCTCAAGGGGCCTATAATCCTGATACCTCAAGGAATCACCCCAGTTTTTCTTGGAGCAATTCAATGGGGGCAGCAAATTCCCAAAATTTTATCAATAGAGGCCACTACCACCGGGATTTCAAGGGCAACAAAATTTTAGAGGAGTCCCACCACAACAATATGGACACAACCAAGGATTTCAAGGTATTCCTTCTCAACCAAGGCCGCCATTGCCTACTTTGGAAGCCCCACCTGTACCAAATTAGGAAGCTATGATGGACATGATGCTCAAATCCCAATTGCAAAGTGAAGAGAGATACAAGCAAATGTCTGAGAAATTGGATCAATTGAGTGCTCATAACAGATGTTGGAGAGACAAACACTAGTACAGAACTACAGATACACAACTGGTGTACAACAGTCGAGTATGTCATGATCGCGGAATGTTAGTAATACGCGGCCATTCTTGCCAAAGAATGGTCGTGTATTGTATTTTTTTTTTCTTTATTTTTGACTATCTGCGCCGGTTCTTTGTTCAGAACAGTCGCGTGTTCTTTTTTTTTTTTTTTTTTAAATAAAATAAATAAGGGTATTCGCCACCATTTTTAACAAAAAAAAGTGGCGGATACCCAAAATTAAAAAAAAAAAAAAAACAAATTCGACTAATTACAAATGAAAATATAATTACAAATAATAAATAAAATATTTAACATCATATTCTTCTAATTTTTCTGTATATATACTTATTACATCACAAATATTAAATAAGCATTACCAGTCTTTCTACTAACCAGCTCTTTGATAAAATCTATCACAAAAATACATAAAATTCTTCAATACCTCACAGATTAATAACAAGTATAAAATCTAATATTTCACCAAATCCTATGAGTATGCACATGTATCTAAGAACAAACCAAGAAAAAAAATAGTAAAACTACTATAATCTTACAAGCAATATAACAGTGTAAGATACACAACATCTATAACAAAAGACAACTAGTGTTAAGACTAGGGCTATTAACAAACCGAACATAAACGAACGCAGATTGTTCGTGTTCGTTTGTTAAGGTTTTTGGAGTGTTCATGTTCGTGTTCGTTTGTTAAAGGTTTTTGAAAATCTTGTTCGTGTTCGTTTGTTAAGCGTTCATTAGTGTTTGCTAACGTTCGCGAACATGTTCACGAACGTGTTCGTTAACATTAACGAACATGTTCGTTCACGTTCATAAACACGTTCGTGAATGCTTACTAACCAAACATATGAATATGTTCATGATCCTAATTCGTTTGTGAACAATAAATAATACTCCGTATATGTTAATGAAAAATAACCAAACAAGTAACACAACTACAAAGGGAATACAAACAAATATAAAATGAACACAAACGAGCTTGTTCACGAACACTAAACGAGCTTGTTCGCGAACATTATAACGAACACAAACGAACTTGTTCATGATCTCTTAGCAAACGAGCTTATAACTGTTTAGACTTTGTTCGTTATAAACCCAGCTCTAAATTTTGTTTGTTAATGTTCGTTTACCTTAATAAACGAACATAAACGAACGCTTACCGAACACGAATACGAGTAGTTTACCGAAAGCTCTGTTCGCTAACACCCCTAGTTAAGACCAAGACAACCCAACATATTCAAATGCTTCTGTTGTTAAGATGACTACTAATTAGACTAACATTACTTCGTAAGTATTGAGCTAATGGGAAAGCCTTTGCACAATAAAATCCAACCTGATCAAATAGCACTTTCATAAATAAATTAAGTACTTTAAATTATCAAGGCAAGGAACTATATAAATAGCAGTACTATCAAGGCAAGGAACTATATATTAAGTACTTATGTAAATACCCAAGTTCTAATAGCATCCAATGGTTGTTGTACAAGTATGAAATGGTGTATAGATAGCAGGCACCATTCAATGTTAATATAGGGGAGAGATGACCATCAGAAAAGGGATAGGTCCTTCCTTGTTCTCTGCCTTCCTTTCAGATCATTGTTTTTTGTGCTGTTAAGATTAACGATACCAAATGTTAGGCACAGCTAGGAGATCATCTCTAGAATCTATAATGCACATTTCATACAGAAAAAAATGTAACAATGCTATAAATTGGGACTTTCAAATTTTGAATGCACACATAATAAAATGTGAAATGAAATTTAGCTTAGATTCCCATAGCTCAGCAATATGCATATAATAAGATGTGAAATAAATTTCAGCTTAAGAGCTCCATTGCTCTATACTTGCAAGCTGCAAGAAGCATAGGGATGGTACCAGACATGACAAGACCAAAGCCAAACCCGGGGAAAATATAGCAGTTGTTAGCCTGTATGGAGAGTAAGGGAAAAGAGGTCAATAAACTCATTGAGCTAAAATGTGATTTTCACATAACAATGCATAACCTGGCCGGGTATGTTGAGTTTGCCATTACATTGCAATTCCTTCCAGTAGCATCCTCCATATCTTATCCCATTTTAATTTTCAAAATCATGTTGCTCTCAATTCCTCACTTCAACACTGCCA
Source organism: Ipomoea nil (assembly GCF_001879475.1). NCBI lineage: Eukaryota > Viridiplantae > Streptophyta > Magnoliopsida > Solanales > Convolvulaceae > Ipomoea > Ipomoea nil. The sequence continues at coordinate 897,405 of NW_017617738.1, read as the reverse complement.
TTCCAGTGGTCCACCAAGCAACCACACTGCCCATCAATTCAAGATCAGAGTCCTGACAGCTTAATGCATTCCCATTTTTATTTACAGCCCTGCACCTACAGCTTCAGGCTACTGCTGCTATGAGACTGTATTACAGCCTTCTCTATTCCAGAAGCCCTCCATTTCATAGCAGCCCAGAAAACAGAGCCAATATTACAGCTTCAGACCCTCAGCATCATGCAATTCTCATCAACCAAGCTAAATCCAAATCAACATTTTAACAGGTGTACATTAAATCTGATCACAAATGCTACTGCAGATCAATGGTTAATCCACTTGAGCTTCATTAATCAACATAAATCCCTTATACTCAGCTCTAATCAATTCATCTATCAAATCTCCATGTTATCTGCAAATTAAGCAGTAGCAGCCCCTCCCTCAAAAAGTTTGGAGCTGCTACTGCCCAGGTATCATTTCCCAAAGTGGGATCAACCTACTGAAAAACAATATATACAGAAATCCATATTCATCATGCAAAATCCATAATTTCCAGAAAATCAAACCAAAACACATGCTGCAGCTCACATGAAAAGCCAATAGCAGCAGTTGCCCTCCATTCTACTACCTCAGATTTCCACTGACTTCTCAAAATTCATATTCAACAACTAAAATCCCTTTTTATAGCTGAAAAAAGAGATTTCCAACCATTTACAGAGCCATCTGCACATCAACTTACCATCAAACCAAGCCCCCCTTCTGCAAATTAAGCCACAATTTCAACAAAGCATCATTATCAAAACAGATTCCCCTGCTACAAACTGATTTGCAGTACACAAATCAGAGTGCAACCTGGCCTGGCCTTCCTACTATAAGTCTCACTCTTCAGCCCAAATCCTAATTCTATTTCCAACAAGTACTTGATTTTCCTTCAGTATCTTCCCCAACTAACCCCCCTCCCACTCCTAAACAGGGCAAGTGTCAGGCATAAACCATCGGTTCATGGAAAAAAGTCTAGCACAATACAAGTAAAATAAAACACACATATTATTAATCATAAAAAAAAAAATTAAAAAAAAAATAAAAAAACAACAACAACAACGACGAACTTGCATAGGGAATTCTTGAAAAAGTTCTACCCAATTTCCAAGACTCAAAAGATGATGAGAGCAATCCAAAATTTCAAGCAATTGGCAAGTGAATTTCTAGCAGAGTCTTGGGAGAGATTTAAGGAGCTAAGAAGACAATGTCCACACCATGGCATCCAAAGTTGGGATTTGATGATGGCCTTCTATGAAGGTTTGCTTGACAGTTCAAGGGTTTTAGTTGATACTTCTTCCGGTGGATCCTTCATGGTCTTAGAGCCTACTCAAGCCAAAGATCTCTTGGAAAAGATTGCAATGAATGACTCAACTTGGTATTCGGAGAGATTTTCTCAAAGACTTATAGGAGGCATGCATGATGTAGAACAAATATCAGCCTTGTCAGTTAAGGTGGACAATGTGGCTACTATGGTGCAAAAGTTAGCTCAAATCACTCTTCAAAATCAAAATGTGAGCTATGCTTCTACCCCTTCAACTTTATCGAGACAAGTTTTGATATGTGATCTTTGTGGTGGAGGATACAATTCGGGAGAATGCCTTAATGATGAAACAAATGCTCAATCTTCTATGGAACATATTGATTTGGTGGGATACAATAGGCCACCACAATCCTTTCAACCTCAAGGGGCTTATAATCTTAATACCTCAAGGAATCATCCCGATTTTTCTTGGAGCAACCCATTGGGGGAAGCAAATCCTCAAAACTTTGGCAATAGAGGACCACCACCACCGGGATTTCAAGGGCAACAAAATTTTATAGGAGTCCCACCACAACAATATGGACACAACCAAGGATTTCAAGGTATTCCTTCTCAACCAAGGCCACCATTGCCTACTTTGGGAGCCCCACCTCCACCAAATTGGGAAGCTACGATGACATGATGCTCAAATCCTAAATGCAAAGTGAAGAGAGATACAAACAAATGGCCGAGAAATTAGATAAATTGAGTGCTCATAACAAGATGTTGGAGAGACAAATTGCCAACCAAGCCTCTACTTCTTGCACAAAAGTCACTGGGAAGTTGCCCGCTTGCCCCGAAAATCCAAGAGAGCATGTCGATGCCATTGTAACAAGAAGTGGCAAGAAACTTGAAGAACCACCTCTTCTGGTTGACAAGTCAAGGCCAAGTAAGATTATTGATGTGGAAATTGAAGAGAAACTTGAAGAAGAAGAATCTAGCCCTCCAGTTTAGAATCCAAATCAACAAGGTCATGAAAATGATGATAGATAGAAGCCTGGGAGGAGGTATGTACCACCACTACCATTCCCTCAAAAATTTCAAAGCAAGTCAAAGATAGTAGATGGAGTAAGTTTTTGGATGTGGTAAAAAATTTGGATGTCTCTATCCCTTTGCTTGATTTGCTCACTCAAGTGCCTTCTTATGGAAAGCTTTTAAGGGAGATTCTCTCCAAAAAGAGAAAATTTGGTGATCAAGAAATGATTGCAATGACAAAAGAGTACCAGGCCCGGACACATGAAGAAGAAAAGTTTCCTACCAAACATAGAGATCCGGGAAAATTCACAATCCCATGTGTTATTGGTGGCTCAACCATCAATAGATCACTTTGTGATCTAGGAGCAAGTGTTAATATAATGCCCCTATCTCTATGCAAGAAGCTAAATTTGGAGGAGCCACAACCGGTCCAATTCACACTTCAATTTGCCGACCCGTCAACAAAGAGCCCTATTGGAATTCTTGAAGATGTCCTAGTCCGTGTGAATAAGTATTTTGTGCCTTGTGATTTTGTTGTGATGGATATTAGAGAAGATCCAAACATTCCAATCATCTTGGGGAGACCTTTCTTAGCCACAACGGGAGCTATAATTTATGCAAGGAAAGGATCAAAGATTTTTAATTTTGGAGAAGAGAAAGCTGCATTCAATGTTCTTTGGTGAACCAAATTCTCATGTTGTTGGAAGGTGTTACATGGTTGATGAGATTGATAGCACAACTCTTGATGAACATCTTGATCCCCATTATGATATGACATTTGATGAGCATGAAATGTGGAAACGTTTAAGTGATTGAGATACTCATTTTGCACATATGGAAAAGGATCTCATGGTGGAGAAAATTGCAGAAAAATCTGAAATTTTATTTGGAAATAAAGCTTAAGTTATGAAAGACGAAATCAAAGAATGGGAGGTCTTGAGAAAAGAGTACATGTTGGCATTCAAGACTTGTGTGAAGCATTTCATCGAGGCTAGTGATGGTGATAGCCTCGCGGATAATCCAGGATGAACATTGCAGAAAGGGCTCAAGCTCATGACCTAAAACGAACGCTTTTTGTGAGGCAATCCAAGCCATTTTATTTTCCTTTACAATTGCATTTTTACTTTTGCTAGTTTATTTCGTTATTAGATTGTGAACTTTGAATTTGGGTGTTAAATCCTTAGTTTTGAAATTGCATGATGATAAATTGATTTTTGAAGAAAAAAAAAATCCTTGAGCCTTAGTTTTTTGTGTTTATATGGCTTTGGAGTGAAATTTTTGCTTGTTAAATGCTTGGGTTGATGTTTGGAGAAATTTTTGAATACTCTTGAGCTGAAAACAAAGAAAACAATTGCATTTTAGGTAGTCTCGACGCGTCCAAAATAATCCTCAATGCATCGAAAAATATTGAGGCTGGGAAAATTACATTCTGGAAACTTTCTCGATGCGTCGAGAAGCCCCAGCGAAAAGAATTTTGCGTACTGGAAGGACTCGACGCGTCGAGCATCCCTGGTCAACCTTTTACTGCTGCTTTAAAACATAATTTCTGCCCAGAATTTTCTCAACTCATCTCTCGAATCAGCAGCCCTAGCATTCCAAGGTTGAACATGGAAATGTGCGCAGGGATCATGTCATCTTGGCCTATTGCATCAAGGAGCATAAGACTATTGATGTGGGAGATATTATCAGCCGGAGCATTCATGAAACTGCACATACAAGCCATTGTACGCTCGCGTTGCTTTCTTGGTCAGTCTTCTCTCATCACAACACTTTATAGGTCTGCAGGAGTACCTATCAATGAAGATCAATAAATCAAGGTAAAGCCACAATTGTTACTCAACCAACACCACATTGAGACCCAGTATAGACAAGGTCAAATACCCATTCCCGATCCAGATGATGAACAAGATAGTGAAGATGAATTAGATATATAGGACTTAGATGAATTATTTTAATCATTTTTGGTATTTGATTGAATTTTTAGAGTTTGATTGCCTAATTGCTTTTTTAATTTCTTCAAAAGTTGGGTCTTTTGACACTTTAGCAAATATTTAATACTTTTCTATGGGTGAATAAACATTTGTATTCACTATACTTTTCAAAAAAAAAAAAAACCACATTTTAGAATGCATTCACAATTACATTTTTGTTAAAAAATAATACAAATTTCATATTTATTTCACGTGAGCCAGTTTTACACGTTTTTTCAAGCGATGTAATTTTAGCATGTAATTATATTCCTTCTTTTTTTTTTTTTTTTTTTTTTTTTTTAAACCAATTTTTTAGTAGTTACGCCAAATTTGATAATAAAGCCGTTCCATTAGTTTGAATAATATTTGTTTTTATAGTTAAAATAAAAGTCAATATGTAATCTGAAAATGATGTTACAATCAAGATTAATGTGATCAACGAAAATTTCGTAATTATTGTGAACAAGTAGGAATAGAAATAAGCCTGCGATGCCAGGCACCCACAAAATGGTAGCTCGCCATTGGCTTCACATGACGGCTTATACATTGCGTTTCGAGAAGGCGGATATACCATGAAGGTAGACTTGAATCTAAAATACACAATATACATATTGAATGTCCACAATTTATACATTTAATTTTTACAATTTACCTACTAAATGTTCACATTTTATCTTTTAATTTATAAAATCATGAACATTCACTATGTAAATTGTGAACAGTCAACATGTTAATTATGTATTTTAGACCCGAATTCATCTTGCAAGATAGATTCAATTTACCGAATAATTTGCCCGATCGGAACGAAAACAATAGTTATGTTGTGCATCCGTATGCACCATTGCAAAAACGACGTCGTTTTATTAAAACACGCATCCCGCTTAAAAAAAATCAGTTTCAATTCCCCTCAACAACATTATGTTGTTCATTCACTCTGGAATTTTAGTTCATAGATTCTGCAATTTTAGTTCATAGATTCTGCAATTTTAGTTCATAGATTCTGGAATTTTAATTCATTGATTCTGGATTTTTAGTTCATCGATTCTGGAATTTTAGTTCATAGATTCTGGAATTTTAGTTCATTCATTCTGGAATTTTTGTTCATAGATTTTGAAATTTTAGTTCATCGGTTCTGAAATTTTAGTTCATAGATTCTGGAATTTTAGTTCATCGATTCTGTAATTTTAATTCATTGATTCTGGATATATAGTTCAAATTATGCACAATATAATGTTGTTGCTGGGAATCGAAACTGATTTTTTTTTTTTAATTTTTAAGTAAGACGCGCGCGTTTTTAATAAAACGACGTCGGTTTTGCATCCGTATGCACCATGCATGATGCAACGGATGCACAACATAATTTGCCGAACAAAATAAAGTCTGCCTCGAATTGCGACGACGTGACGGCGTTTCTGCTCAGACATATATAATTTGTGATAATCTTCAATCCTCCGAAGTTCAAACAAATTGGGAATTTTTAAGCAACGCATATATGGATAACATTTGAAAAATAAATTTCAAAGTTGTATTTTAAAAATTTAAAATACAAAATTAAACATGATATTTCAAACTTTAATTTAGATGGAACAATTAATTTACAACTAATGAATGATAAATTATTAAAAATAAAATTAATAACAAAGAATATTAATAGAGTGTTATATTATAAATGATAAATAAGTAATGTAACATATTATTCTAAGAATACATAATTTTTTTTCTTTTACAAACTACTTATAATAATTACTTGCTCTTTCCATTTTATCATTTTTTGAAAGATCACTTTCCGGTGGTCGGAAATTTCATAATTTCCACTAGTGGATTCGCGACTTTTTTTTTGGAACTCAAAGTTCAAAAAAATAAGAAAATTCTACAAATAATATTAATTTTTTCGTATTTAAAACTTAAAAAGAAATTCATTTTTTAAATGTAATATATATATATATATATATATATATATATATATATATATATATATATATATATATATATATATATACTTAAAAGATTGCTATTCACAAAAGGATTTTATCAAAAGTATATATCAAACAATTAAAATCTTGAAGTATTTAATTCTTTTCATTTTTCTGCTCATTTTTTTTAGAAAATGAACCAAACACACATAGATAGTTTTACGTTGGGTAGCCAAACACCAGAAAGGAAAATGTTTTCTGGAAAATGATTCATTTTTCTGAAGTCATTTTCCTGGTTTCTAAACGGAGCCTAAGATTGGTTTTTATATTTGTCATATGGTACTGTTCTCACAGGATCCTCTGAGAGAGAGAGAGAGAGAGAGAGAGAGAGAGAGAGAGAGGTATCGTATGAGAAAACCTATGTAGGTGAGATTATGAGATCAAATCTTGTTCATCAATCTAATAAATTTTAATGGTCTAGATCAATTTAGATAAATCGCGTTCGCACACATTTAGTCACATTCGCACACACTTAATCTAGATCAATCTAGACCATTAAATTTATTAGATTGATGCACAAGATTTGATCTCACAATGTCACCTAGACCAATCTAGATCAATCGCATTTGCACTAACTTAATTGTGTTCGCACACATTTAATCGTGTTCGTAGACACTTAATCTAGACCATTCAAATTAAAATTAATTATATATATATATATATATATATATATATATATATATATATATATATATATATATTTATTTATTTATTTATTTATTGGGTATGTATCAGAATCATAACATTCTCCCAAAATGCTCTGTCGGATCGGAGTGTAGGGGACCCTTAGGGTTGGGGTCTCAGCCTTTTGGAAGAATCATAACATAGACGTACCACATGCACTAGTTTTGCTCTTCCAAAAAATTCTACTATGAAGAAGTTTCGTTGCAACTATATAGCACTGATCGTCTTTCTTTGGCTGCTAGTTACAATTTTTTTATGGATGGGAGGTAGCCATTAACAAAGAAACGGTCAACCAGGGGAATTTTAGTTTCTATCAATAATTATTGTCTCTGCCTAACCAAATTTCCAAATTCCTATATATCACAACAACAAATGCAGTGTATCACAAAAACATCGTAGAAATGACTTTTATTTAAGGGAAAACTGTAATTTATGTCTAACGGATATATTATGTGTTGGACAAAATAGCTTAAAATGATATAAAATGACATGCTAAGTGGCTATTTTGTGGTACAATTATTAGTGGGGTCCACTTCCAATTTGGGTCGGGTCAAAGTAAATTTGGGTTCTTCGTAATGAGACGAAGAGATTGATATATTGTAAGCTCAAAACGGATAATGGGTGAATGAGATATTGATTCTCAAAGTAGACTCATTTGAGTTGGAAAATGAAGGGAAAAAATGAAGCTTTTGTCCCACACTGGTTTGGGAAGAGGATTTGCCCCACTATTTATACAAGAGCTCTTTTAAAGTTTATTGAATTGTATAGCATAGAGGTTATTTTGCACTGGCGTGATTCAATTAAGCTTATTTTTACAACATAGAAAATCATATTTTCCAGCCTCAAAATACTCTATGCTAAACATTGGGTCGTAGCAAGTTTTATCCTGCTCAAACTTGTGTGAGGTAGCAAATAAGGTTTTAAGGAAAGAGTGATCGCTTCACTCTTGCTAAAAACCCTACACCAAATACGATCCTATCTCTTCATCTTTCCTTTCCTTTTTCTACAGAAAATAATAATCCTTAGTTTTGTGGGATTATTATTCGGTTTTACCAACGGCTTCCCAACAGTCTTAAAACCTTATTTCTTCGTCTTCTTGTTGGCTTTTTTTCCCTCTAATTTCATTGAAGAAATGGAGGACCCCGTACTGCCAATCCATGGGTAGGAAAATGTTGTTGCGGATAATAATGGAGGGAACGGCAACAATGTTGCGAATTCCCAGGCACCACCAATGAACGTTGGTTCACAAGATGGTGGGAGCACGGAGGGATATATTCTCATGACTCGGGTACTTACAGTACTGATCGGATCGGCTGAAAAGCCGAAGAAGTTCACCGGTGTTGGATTGAACTTCAAGAGGTGGCAACAAAAGATGTTGTTCTACCTAGCAACTCTCGGCTTGGCAATGTTCTTGTTCGAGAAAGTTCCTGAGTTGAAGGAACAAGATGCTCAATCCGTGATGGCAGTTGGCTATTGGAAGGATTCAGACTTCCTATGCCAAAACTAGTAAGTTACGTGATTTGACATATCTCTTTTGGATTCCATTAATAAAAATGTGTATCTTTTGAGCCAAATTCTAACTTAGTTTTGAAAGGTGTATTTTGTTTTTTTTGTTTTCATGTCCAACTATGGTGGGGAATTATATCTTCATTATTTAGTCGGACTTTAATTGGAACAAAAAATTGATCATTTAGTATGCCCAACTAATGGTGGGGAATTATATCTTCATTTATTAGTTGGTCAAATCAATTATGAGTATGCATATTTATTTTATTAATTTCGCTGAACAATATTTCAATCAGTGCGAGTGATCATTTAGAAACAAATCATGAAGATGCTCCATTAAAGATTATGGATTTAATTATTGTCTTCATACATCCCAAATTGGATTGTATGTCAAACAATAAGTCTAAATAATTCCGCAAGTATTAATCTTGTATTTGTTCTTATAAATTCATGAGTTCAAATTATTGAACATTTGGTTGTGCAACATATTTATGAAAATGTTGCAACAATATTAATGAATTTATTAGAACAAAAGCATTTAACTTGTGGTGCACTGCCATTTAATAAATTCTTTAGTGATTAATAGGATCTTTAGTTTCTTTAAAATTGATCTTGGGCCATTTTGGTTTGTATGGCTCAAGACGATTTTGTGAGACATATAAGTAAGACTCATTATGTTTAGTTCATTTATAGTGGACATTGGAGTTATTTGGGAAATTGTGGTGTATGATTAAGATTTCAAATTTATGGACTTAGCCCTTTAGTTTATTGTTTAAGTTATTGGAATGCTTCTGTGACTTGACTATCTATTGGCTATTTTGATGAGTGGGAGTGATAGACGTGTCAACTCCAAGCTCTTAGCTGTTAGAGGTAGTGCTTATGTTAACTTATAAAGAAGTCATAGAATATAGTTAGCATTATGCTAACATTAAAAGATCTCTACTTAAGACATGCTTCTAAGGTTTTAGAGATCATACAGTGAACTTGGATGGTTTCTTCTTTCAGTTGTGCACATAGTATATTTTGATAAACATCCCTTAAGCTACTGAGAATAAACATTCGGTTTGTTCATAAATGACCTAAGTTGGAGAATTAAAATGCATGTGACCATAATGGATACTACTCTGATTAAATAGAGGACATGTCACTATGATTCTTGTGTTTTGTTCTTTGGCGAGGGTTGTGCTAGTATTTGCACCAAGTGGGAGAATGTAAGATTTTCCCTAATAATATATATTATATATTATATATTAGGACCTTAATTAAGTGGTGCAAGTTGACTAGGCTTATTAAGTGGTCTGGTTGGATAGAATAACTAGAAATTGTTATTTAATCAGACTCTGTGCCTAATATAAACCTGGAACGATGGACTTCAGGATATTCATTATATACACTACTACAGAAAATAGCTTTAATCTTGGCTAAATGACCCCATTTAACCTCGGCTATCCTACGACGTCGACTAAATCGACGTTGTAAGAAAATAAACGACGTCGTATGTTTTTATTTTTTATTTTTAAAAATGATACGACATCGGCTAATTGGCTATTAACCGACGTCGTAACATTATATTAAATAATATATATACATACGGCGTCGGCTCCGCCAAATAGCCGACGCCGTATGTATTTAATTTTTTTTAAAATGATATGACGTCGGCTAATTGGCAATTAGCCGACGTCGTATCATTATTTTTAATAATAAATATATATAAGACGTCGGCTATGACCAATAGCCGACGTCGTATCTATTTTTTTTTTTTTTTTATACAGAAAATGTTTTATGCTCTAGCCCAACCTGCTGTGCAATCAGAACCCGTGCAGCTAGTTACATTCAGCATCAACATCAACTAATTCAAACTACATACTAAACATGAAACTAATTAAGCACAATGCAACAAAACTACATACTAAAACTAAAATTAATATAAATACCACAATGCAACAAAACTACTAATTAACATCAAACCAATAAACACAAAGTAGTTTTAAACATAAACTAGTATCAAATTAACAACGTTTTATTAACCCATTCATCAATAAGAAACTTTGACCATTTGTTTCTAACGTCATCAATCTCTTGTTTGTTGTAGGGCAATCGTCCTTGTCTTTCCAAAATCTACAAAGTTCAAAAAAAAAATAAAAATAATAAATAAGTAAATATTTTAAACAACATTTGAAAAAGAAATATGTATTATTAGATTACTTGCCTTATCCATTCCTTTGCTTAGGTTGTTCGAAACAATTTCCCACATGAATTTCATCACATAATAACCACATTCGGTGCTTCCTTTTTGTATAGCACACTACATTTGAATTACAATAAAATTATTTTAAAATAGAAATAAAAAACAATAAGTTTGCATGTTTTACAAAGTGAAAGAAGTACTTACCAAATATGTAGTCCATTTCGATGAACGAGATTGTTTCTTTCCACTCATCATGCTTGTTGCAGTCATACACCTATTCATATAAGACATAAAATATATATAAATATTTGGCATCACTTGTTTAATAATAACTATTAATTCATTATATAAATTTACATACGTTTCCATTATATGTTTAATGTCTTCACGCGACCCATGACCAAGTGAATCAAACCAAAAAATTTCATTTAATCTAGGACAAATCGCCATCAGCATCCAATGCTCACTACAAATAAGTAATTTATTAGTTATACCTAAATAAGTAAATATAATATAATATAAAAATATATTATATGTAAGCACTTTAATTTAAAACGTAATTAAAACTTACTTGAGAACGTATGGGGAAAAATACACATTTTTCTTCCCATACTGCATGGTGGCATTTATATATGATTTCCTTTCTTCTATATTATTCATTTTTGGTTGAATCCAATATGGATCTAGGAAACCATAAGTGTCTTTTGATGCCAACTCAAAATTAATGTAAATACCCCTATTCACAAATAGAACCAATTATACATAAATAATCAAGTATGTAAATATAAAACTATTATGCATAAACAATCATAAGAACTTATTATTACCTTATAAAGAACTGAACTAGAGAAACATCGATGGTGTCCATACTTAAGAAACGCAATATCTCCACACGTTCAAGGTGCAAGTCATACTCAATCTCGCCCATAATACCACAAGCCACATGGATCACAAGATTCTGTTCGAAACGGCGAGCTATTGTAAAAGCCTTTTTGCACTCAGCAGTCAAAGAATCTAGAACAATACTATTGTCCATGGTATTGTCTTTTAACTGTGAATTATAATACAAGTAAGAATTATTATTTTAAAAAGTAAATTATTTAATATTTTAAAATAGAAATATTATCAGTATACATACCGCATTAGCTTCAGTACATAACTCTACCAGCTTCTTTGGCCAAACGATAAAGTGTTGAATTGCATCACTTACAAGCTTAACCTCACCGGTGGCCGGTGGGGAATGGTACATGTGCAGTTGGATCACCAACTTCAGTTACACTCACTTTCACATTGTTTACATCCAGTACAACCCCATGAACTTGTCCACCACTGTAAGCTGTCCCATATGCCACTGGACGTCTAATTGGATCTTCTAAAAACAATTGACATCGTGCCCCTAGCTACAATAATTTTTAATTAAAAATCATATAAAATTGTATTGATAAATAATAATAAGATAACTATAAACGAATACTTATAGCCGGTAAATTACTAAAAGGGTCTGGGGAACTAGCTTTGTCACTGGGAGGTGGTGGCACAGCATCCACACATACGGCTGCCACCTGCTTTGGCTGTAAAGGAGTCTGCATAGCACTAAATTGCAACATCATACTAGATATTCTTGCCTCAAATTGCTCGGTTATACGTTGACCAAATTCCTCCCGTTCAGAAATATTTTCCTGCTTTTGTTTTTCTAACGCTTCTGCAACGGCAGCACCAACGGCAGTACCAACAGCAGCATCAACCAGTTGTTGAACATCTTCAGGAGTCTTTTGGCGACGTTTTGCATGGCCAGAAACACTTTTGATGCCATGTCCTCTTCCCATGGCTCTAACACGTCCACAATGCTCATCGGTACCCAACGCAACAGTCAATGAATCCTTTCTTTCATCCTCAACAAATTCTCCTTGAGAAATTTTCAACTCAAGAGCATCCTAACATATATAAAAGTTATTCAATAATAATAATTACTATTACTGTAGTAAATGACAAGATATGTACTTACAATTTTTTCCGCCACCACTCTAGTTGAATCAGTGCGATAATTTCCTGACTTGTCCATTCTTGCTTTCTTCCATTTTTCGGCTCTACGTATGGGACTTGGAGGACTCATTGTATACGACGGATCTGCATCAGCACATGCTTGTTGTTCTTTCAACTTCTCGTCCATCATCATCTTCTCCAACTTTTTATAACCTCCTTGAGCTAAAAGATGTGGATGAATATTCTTAGCTTGTATGTCTTGATATTTTTTCCTTGTTGCCTACATACATACCAAATATTAATCATATGATAAATTTCATATCCCTTGTTCAAAATATTGATAGAATAATAATGATACCTCATATGATTCACTCGTATGCGACTGATAAAACTCATTCCATGTCTCTTGTTCAATGAAGTCGTATGTTTGACAAGGGTTCTGACCTGCATAGCAACCGTATATATACTAGTAAGAAAACAAGATTATTTATTAGTAATAAATGTAATTATAAGTACAAGGGTTCTGACCTGCATAAATACCATATATATACTTGTTCACCAATTTTGTTTTAAAATCTCTCCACCTATAACTCACATAGCTTAACCAATGTCTCTTCATATCAATGGTGTCGGGAATATCAAAAGTACTCTACAAAACAAGATTATTTATTAGTAAGAAATGTAATTATATTAACTTTTTAAATAAATATAAATCTAGCTTACCAGGATTTCTTTCCAAATAGTAGCTTTAGTATCTTCTGGGACATCCGACCATTCTTTTATTGTTATAGGAGTATTGATTCGTGCCACTAATCCAACATAACTTTTAAATTCATTGCCAGTTTTCCCGTAGACAGGCTCGAATCCATCAAGCTCAACTTGTAGTTTCCCAAAAGCATTACGTTGCCTAATGATTTTTTGCATACGAGTGGCACCCCTCTTCTTAGTAGTTTGAGTACTACTTTGAGTATTATGAGTACCTTCTGTAGTACCACCATCATCTGTGGAATCCATACGCCTGTTTAGAAAGAAAAATTATTAGAATATATATAGAAATATTAGAATAAGAAAATATAAAAACAAAATAAATACCTAATTAAAGCATTACATATATAATAAATCAATTCTCCCATATCCCTTCACGATGATCATCTCGTGATGCATGCACTTCATTTATCTCATTATCAATAACGGGAGGCAATAAACTTGACGAAAATGGTGGTATTTCCTCAATATCAAAACTAACATCTTCATTCTCATCTACAACAATTTGTCTCTTTCCATGAAGAACAATGGACCATTTTTTGTCACAAGGATCACTAATATAAAAGACTTGTTTTGCTTGGGATGCCATTATAAACTGCTCATTTTTGTGTCTTTCCCGATTAAAATCTTCAAGGGTAAATCCTAACTCATCAACTTTTACACCATGTTTATTATCTACCCATCTACATCGAAACACCGGGACCCTAAACGAAACATAATCAACTTCTCATATTTCTTCAATCACACCATAATATGACAACTCTGCAAACACGGGATTTGGATCTTTCGAACTACTGAAATGCATTGAATTTGCAACCAAAGTAACTCCACTGTTTTGCATAGTGCTCTTTTCATCTTGAGCTTTTGTATAAAAAGAAAACCCATTAATGTCATATCCATTATGACATAAAACATCCAAACCAGGACCATGTGCTAACCATGAAACAGTTTCAGAAACATTATTCTCTTTAAGAACTTTATTTTTGAACCAACTAATAAAAGTTCGATTATGTTCGCCCACAATCCACATGTCTGTCCTTCTTGGATTTTGCTCCCTAATCAACGCCTTGTGTTCATCTAAATACGGTTCGACTTCACTTGTATTATGCAAGATGTACAAGTGTGCCTGCTCAACATCTTCACGAGGCATAACATTCACTTTGACTCCTCGAGTACCATTTCCAGTAATTCTTCCTTCATGCCGATTCTTAGAAACTCCAATAGACTCAACTCCTGCCAAATATTCAGTACAAAACTCAGTGACCTCCTCAGCAACATAGCTTTCAACAATAGATGCTTCCGGCCTATATCGGTTCCTAACATAACCTTTTAATACTTTCATGTACCGTTCAAATGGGTACATCCACCTCAAATAAGCTGGACCGCAATGTTTGATCTCTCTAACCAAATGCACAAGCAAATGAACCATGATATAAAAAAAAATGAAGGTGGAAAGTGCATCTCTAGCTGACACAGTGTAACAATAATTTCATTTTGCAATTCATCTAATTTGTCTGGATCAATAACTTTTCCACAAATTGCATTGAAAAAGAAACAAAGTCTTATGATGGTGTATCTCAACTTTTTAGGCAATATGTCTCTAACAGCCACTGGCAATAGTTGTTGCATTAAGACATGACAATCATGAGACTTCAACCCCACCAACTTTAAATCTTGCATATTAACAAGTCTACTGATATTTGATGAATACCACTGTGGTACCTTTACTCCACGTAAACACTCACAAAAACTTATTTTCTCCTTTCTTGATAAAGTATGAGCAGCGGGAGGCAAATGTGTTTTCTTACCCTCGGAACGTGGTGCTAATGTAGGTCGTATACACATTTCAACCAAACCCAATCTAGCATTGAGTTCATCTTTAGACTTACCTTTTATGTCTAAAAGAGTTCCAACCAGACTATCACATACATTTTTCTCCACATGCATCACATCAATACTATGTCTCACATCTAGTGTCTTCCAATATGGAAGATCAAAGAATATAGATTTCTTTTTCCACGGACTCTTCTCATTTGTAGATTTTGACCTCTTTCCTCTTTGAGATTTAAGCTTCTGAGTCTTACCAAAAGTAACATTGATGCATTCAACTCGTTCATATACTTGATTCCCAGTCAATGGTTGTGGAGCATCTGTATAGTCTTGCACCCCATTGAATGCCTTTTTTAATTTTCGATAAGGGTGAAATTTATCAAGAAATCTCCGATGCCCCATATATACCGTCTTTCTACCATGAACAAGTTGATGATAACATGTATTATCTTCACATATGGGGCATGCCTTATGACATTTGACACTATATCCAGACAGATTTCCATACGCTGGAAAGTCATTGATTGTGCAAAAAGCATTGCATGCAACTTAAAAGTCTGCATTCGGTATGCGTCAAACACTAACACACCTTCATCCCATAATTGCTTCAAGTCATCAATTAAAGGCGCCAAATAAACATCTATATCATGACCTGGTTGTTTTGGCCCAGAAATCATCAAACATAATAATATGTATTTTCGTTTCATACACAACCAAGGGGGTAGATTATAAATTATCAACATAACTGGCCACGAGCTATGCTTGCTACTTAGATTCCCGTGGGGGTTAATACCATCAGTACAAAGTCCAAGTCTAAGATTTCTCGCCTCGTGACCAAATTCAGGAAATGCATTATCAAATGTTATCCATTGAGAAGAATCAGCCGGGTGTCGAAGCTTGCCATTAGAAATCCTTTGATCTGCATGCCATGTTAAGTTCTTCGCATCACTTGGATTTGCAAACAGACGCTTAAATCTTGGAAGAATTGGGAGATACCACAAAACTTTAGCTGGTGGCCTTTTCAAACGTACTTTACCAGCAACATTCTCGCTTGTTTTATAACGAGATGCCCCACATATTGGACATGCATGCAAGTCTTTGTAATCATTCCTAAACAATATGCAATCGTTAGGGCAAGCATGTATCTTTGTATATCCCATACCCATTGGACACAAAATCTTTTTGGCATCATACGTACTATTGGGAAGTTCATTACCATCTGGAAGCATGTCCTTTACTATTTCAAGTAACACAGTAAAGCTCTTGTCGCTCCACCCATTCCCAGCTTTCAAGTTGAATAATTTTAATATAGCAGATAATCGGGAATATTTACTACACCCCGGCCATAACGGTTGTTTTGAATCATTCAATAATTCACCTAACTCATTTGACCGATTGGTAAACTCTTCTCCAACATCGCGAAACATTTCATCCAACCGATCTTCAGACTCATTATCTTCATTGTCAACATACACATTAGATGTCGTAGACACATCGCGTTCACCGTGCCAAATCCATTATGTATAATATGGATTAATCCCATTAACGATTAGATCATCATATATGTCCTCTTCACCTAACTTATTCTGATTACAACATTTCTTACAAGGACACAACCACCTGTTATTACTATTCAGAAGGTTACTCTTTGCAAAGTCTAAAAATTTTCTAACTCCATCTTCGTATTCTGTACTAAGTCGATTAGCTATCATCCAACTTTTATCCATCGCGTACAAGCCAATCTAGATAATAATAACTCTAATTAAACATTTGTTAACACTATTTTAACAAATTTTGATAATAATAACTACTACAACAACTACAATAATTTTAGCATTTACATAGTGTAAACAAGTAGCATTTAATGAACGCAAACAAGGAGCATTTATTCATCCCGTACAAGCCAATCTAAGTAAAATAATAATAACCATTTGTTCAATTCTAGATGCTTTCTTATACATCCTAACTAACCAAAGAACATGTCAAACACAATGTGAATTGAATCTTGCTAAACACAATAGACAAATTGCGTACCCAAGACCGGCGGAGAACAGTGGAGGAGGAGCGCAGCAAGGACT
The DNA here is from genome assembly GCF_001879475.1 of Ipomoea nil. Lineage (NCBI taxonomy): Eukaryota > Viridiplantae > Streptophyta > Magnoliopsida > Solanales > Convolvulaceae > Ipomoea > Ipomoea nil. The sequence goes on along the minus strand of NW_017617738.1, from coordinate 880,135 downwards.
GAACTTAGTCAAACCCGATTGACGCCTAACAAAAAATAAACCAATCAAATATTTTCACCTAAAGAAGTGAAATCAAACGAGAAATAGAACATTTACTCATTAATATACTATCATAAAAACATACTCTAGTGTACTAAAATGTTGTAATATATTATCATAAAAAATCATAAAAACTAAAGCTAATATTATTGATATATATATATTGTTAATTAATTTATTATATTACTTGCATTATTTATCCATAAACTAATGGTCACAAATAAATATATTTACACCAGTTTGATGCTTGAACTAAAAACTTTTACTATAAAATAGCGAAGTACAATAATCTAAAATTAGTCATTTATGTTGGTTAACTAACCCAAATTAAAATTAAATTATACGGAGTAACAATTAGAAAAGGAAACAACAAATTATAAATAGATTGCTTACTATAATGGAAAAACACTCACATATGGAAGCATTTGAGTTGTCAACATCACAAAAAAGGAGATTTAATATAGGACTGTGGTCGATGGCAGTAATACGTACACTGGACTGGCCTTGTGGAATAGGTTTGGTGTATTAAGGTCAGAATAAATGGGTGCAAAGGGTACAAGTGGTCCTAGCACAGAATAATGGTTTTAGCTTAGCTGGTTGGTACACCAAATTCCTCTAATAATATCAATTCTTATCATCAATCTTATGCGATTTGTATTAGTCATCATATTATTTATGCTTTAGTTTTATCTACGAATATATCTATGATAGAAATAATTAAAATGGGTTCTATATTAATTAGTCCCAGATGAAATTAAAGAATAAGAACAAGATAATGCTAAACTGTAATATCTTAATAATTTATTATTATACTTATAATAAAAGAGATTTTTGCAAACCCATTCTGATTAGTTGAAACGAATGGTTGTGAAAATTTTGAAATTATTTTAAATTTTAATAAATTATTCTCCATTTAAATTCTTTAATTGAGGGGTAATTAGCAAATAAAATAATATACTATATAGTTGAATCTGACCTTAATAGCAAATAGCAATTAAAATGAATCTAGTTTTAATAAATTACAAAACAAATTTTTAGTGACTCTACTAATGCAAGTAATATAATAAATTAATGGATAAATAATGCAAGTAATATAATAAATTAATTAACAATATATATATTATAATATAGGGTATATAAATTAAAAAAATTATTATATATATATTATAATAATATAGGGTATATTATAATATAGGATGGCGACGGCGGATAGCGACGACGGTGTACCCAGCCGTGTATGCGTCGATCGACGACGTCCGGCGTCCGGCGGCGTGGCAGCGCGGGCGAGAGGCAAGCAGCGAGGCAACGACCGGCGAGGGGCAAGCGGCGAGGCAGCGAACGGCGAGGCGGCGAGCGTCAAGCGGCGAGCGGCGAGCGGTGAACGTCAAGCGGCGAGCGGCGAACGTCGAGCGTCGAGAGACCTGATCTGTCTATGGTGGCGGTGGTGGAGCTGAATTTACGGTGACGGCGGTGGAGATAAGTATACGGTGGCGGTGGTGGTGGTTTTTGGTGGCGGCGGTGAGGCGATGAGATGATGAGAAGATGAGGGTTGTTGATCTGAACTGATCTGATGTGTCTTCGATTTTGTGTATTAAATGAAATGAGTATACGGCGTCGGCTATATACGTAGCCAACGCCGTATACTATATTAATTATTTTTTTTTTCAGACGCCATATACCCGACACCGTATACTATATATATATTTTTTATTTTTTTTTTTAATTCAAGTATACGGCGTCGGCTGTATACGTAGCCGACGCCGTATAATATATATATTTTATTTATTTATTTTTTAATTCGAGTATACGGCGTCGAATTTATACTCGCCGACACAGTATACTATATTTATTTATTTATTTTTTTTATTGGATATACGGCGTCGGCTTTATAAATAGCCGACGCCGTATAATATATTTATTATTATTTTTATATATTATAGATACGGCGTCGGCTGTTTAAAAAAGCCGACGTCGTATGTGTTTTTAAAAAAATAAAAATTAAATTTAAACATTTAACGTCGGTTTTTCGAAAAATCGACGTTATAATGGCGACGTTAAATCATTTTTCTGTAGTAGTGATAGCACATAAAGATACAATACTCATACGTATTGCTCAGCAGACACCAATACGCCATTTAGGGTTCCGAATCAAGTATGAGTTAAATATGACTGACGATCTATCATTCAAGAGGCAACATAACTAGAACATCAACTGTGACTGGAGATAAACACGATTATCACTTCCGCTTATACGAGGTCAGGTTTCTCGTATACTATTATTCAGTATAGTTAGATTATTTATATCTAAAAAATTGGACATCTAAGTTTATCCACAGGGCGACACGTTTCCTCCATGCAAATGCAAATACATATCTTTTGATGCTATATAATGGCAGACAAGAATTAACAAAGTGGAATAATGATGCCTCATGCATTTATACGCAAGACTTAGATGGATTTTAATCTTGGCAGTAGGCTTAGCTTTCAAGAGGATTGAATGAAGGATTTCGAGGTTAGAAATCGTACCAAGCTTCATCAGTGTTCGAGAAGCTGTGACCAAGTGGTTTGAAATTTATAGAATTTGTAAATTACGAAATACTAGTTTAATTTACTTTATAAACTGTACCATGTATAGGTTAAATTGTAATTAGTATAAGTTATAGACTTATACTTAGAAAATTGTAATAGCACAATTAAATGTACTAAGTCCAGTTAGGTTGGTATTTCCACCACCGGCACCTAGAGCTCGGTTAGGTCGGCCTCGCCACCACTGGCACTACTAAGTCCGGGAAAAATTCCGGCACCAAGTCCTACTAAGTAGGCAATTTTGGTCTCCGGACTAGCGAGGACAAGAGCCCGATCACAAGTCACTGAAACCGTCTAGAACCAACTTTCGACTTCAAAGTCGCTTAAACTTTTTCCGGTTCTCTAACCGATGCCGACCGCAAAGTCGCTTAAACTTTTTCCAGTTTTCTAACTGATGCCGACCGCAAAGTCGCTTAAACTTTTTTTTTTGGGTTCTCTAACCGATGCCGACCGCAAAGTCTCTTAAACTTTTTTTGGGTTCTCTAACCGATGCCGATCGCAAAGTCGCTTAAACTTTTTTCCGGTTCTCTAACCGATGCCGACCACAAAGTTGCGCAAAATTTTCATGGCGACGGTAACGGTCGTAATGTCGCACCAGCTTCAAGTTTCGGCTCAATACCGATCAGGGCCCAAACCCGACCCATCAACCTTAAGTGTCGAAAAGCTTTATGTCTCGACTCCATAATGTGTATATGGATTAATCGTGTGCTAAGTCCGGTCCGATCAGCATCAGTCCCACCACCGGCGCTCTAAGTCCGGTTAGGTCGGCATTGCCACCACCGGCGCTCTAAGTTCGGTTAGGTCGGCATGGCCACCACCGGCGCTCTAAGTCCGGTTAGGTCGGTATGGCCACCACCGGCGCTCTAAGTCTGGTTAGGTCGGCATTGCCACAACTGGCGCTCTAAGTCCGGTAAGGTCAGCATTGCCACCACCGGTGCTCTAAGTCTGGTTAGGTCGGCATTGCCGCCACCGGCGCTCTAAGTCCGGTCCGGTCGGCATCGTTGCCACTATCGGCCCGGTTGGCCCGAGACCGCATCTCGGCCTTAAGCCCTACAAGGTAGGCAATTGAGCCCACGAGGCCGGGCCTCCCACCCCAAGTAAAACAAATCTCCCGATTGGTAAAAGATTGATCGCCTGATCACGATCAGAATCCGATCGGTCGATCTTAGTAGCGTGTAAATCCTATATCACGCTAGAGGTCTAGTCTATTGATCGGTAAATTCAAACTTCATAAATCCTCAAAGTCCTACAAGCTAGGCAAATCGACTGTCGATACCAAAGTATAGTTTGATGCATCGACATCATGAGATCAGTCGGGTCTTTTCCCAATCGCAATCAAAGTTTCAAAGCAAACTTGGGAAACTATCGTATCTACTCCCTATTGTTAACGATTCTCGCAACTAAGGGAGTGAGGGGCTACACCGGTAGTAAGTAATTGCGCTCCCCTAATAAAGCGACCTTCCCAGTCTCGTAGATCGCTTCACAAGTAGATCGACCTTCCCGGTCTCGTATATCGCTTCACGAGTAGATCGGTCTTCCAGATCAAAAGAGTAGATCGACCTCCCCGATCTCGTCGTCGACTCCCGACCAAAATGACCTTCCCGGTCTTGTTTTCGTTAGACCTTTGTGTTTCCTAGCACATCTCGCCATTGTTAGACCATCGGGTCTCCTAGTGTTCCCCCACCTGGGACTTTGAATTCGTAAACTGAGCACGTCTCGCTATGGTTAGACCATCGGGTCCTCTAGTGTTAGATCGTAGAAAGTTCGATCCTTAAATCACCAATTAATCTTGTAACACCCTGTGTTACGTCCTTCAAACCCGAATTAATTATTGAATTAATCTCGTTAATAATAATCAAAAAGGATTTAATTTGGTTAGGATCCCTAAATTAATTAATGTGGTCTACAATGGACCGTGGACCCTTGCTTATATTAAAGACCTTAAGCCAGTTAGGAATAAAGAAGATATACCTTTTACTATTCAGACTCTGATTAGGAATCCTAGACCTATATATCTGTTAGGAATAAAGAAAGTAGACCTTTACTATCCAGATTCTAATTAGGATCCCTAACTCTGTAAATAGGGGATTAGAAAGCAATTAGAACCCTTTCCACCCATAACTATATCACACGAAAATCTGCCCTAGAAACCTAGCCAGGGAATTCCCCAACATCAAGCCTAGGGAGATCAATCGGAGGGAAATCTTGGAAAAGAACTTTAATAGCCAATGGAGAATTAATTAAGGCTAAGAGATAACCCATGTCTTACAAAACCTATTTTCCTTGCTATATCTTGATTATTGGCTCCTTTGATAATTGTATGTGTGATTCTGTGATTGAGTCTTGATAGAGCCTTGCCTAGGGTTTATGTTGTCTTTATTTGATAATCTTCTTGATCTTAATGTTGGGATTGATTATATGTGTGATCTTGGATTTAATTATGTCTAGATCTTGTCCATAGGGTTTATATCGTGCATTTCGTATTGTGATGTTCTTGGTGCTATTGGGTGGGTTTATGCATGCTCAGGTGTTGATTCTAGTCTAAGACTTATCTTTAGGGCTTTGCATATAGATTTCTTGATGTTCTTGAGGTTCTGGATGCTCCTGAACCGTTATGTGATTGATGTCGAGTCTTGGCATGTCTAGGGATTGTGTTAGAACATAATTGGAATAATTCTTTGTTTAATCCTTGTTAATTGAATCTGTGATGTTGTTATTACGTGTTGGAATGTGTTCGGACATGGTTTTGGGTTCCCCGAGCGAACCCCGAGCCGAATTTCTACCATAGTACAAGTGGGGGGTAGGTGGGGCGACAAATCCCCACCACCTACCCGCTGCCCATGATACCCAAGTTCCAACGGGCAGTCAGCGGGCAGGCGACTTCCCGCCGGGCACCCGCTGGAACAGTGTCACCGTCGGCGGGTGGTCCACCACCCACCGCCCACCCGTTGGAATGGCGGGGTGTGGTGGAGTGTTTTTCCCCGTTTGATGTTTCCCCGTATCCCGTTGTGCCCTGTTGTACCCCGTTTGATGTTTTGAGTACCGTTCTAGGAATTTATGTGTAGTGCGTGTTGTTGTTATTATGTCTTGATTGTTATTGATTGATTATATGTTGATTGATTGTATGATGATGGGTATCATGGTCATTGCGCAATGATTGATGTGATTGATGAGAATGAGATTGTGATTGGTGGAGGTGAATTGTCGGCGGAAAGCACAACGAGTGCTCGGTTATCGTGCTAGAGGCACGGACCATGCGAATGACACTTCGATGCTACCATGTTGGTGGACTTGTTAGTGGTTACTGTAACACCCCCAATTTTAACACAATATTTAAAACTTAAATTCAAACGATAAACGACTAAGCATTAAGGCAGTCAAAAGGCGAAGGTATTAAAAAACTGGGAAGTGTTATGCCACACCCATAAACAATGGGTGCACAGGCTAAGTCTACAACTATCCATCAAAACCATATCAAGTCTATGGCACACAGGCCATGTCTAACAAAGGCTCACAGGCCCAAAACAAAGCAACTAGAAAGGAGGGAACTACACTAGCTACCACAACGACTAGCGCGCTCGTCATCTACTCAAGACCTGTAAAACATAGGGATAACACCCGGTCAGCGAATAATGCTGGTAACCCATCAATACGCATTAAATAGCATAGTATAGATAGATATAATCAAAGCCATTTGAAACTGAGGAATACCGTATATATATCATTTTAAAACCAAGGAAGGAAGTCAACATCAAAGACTCATCACACTCTCAATAAGAACTAGGATCATCAACCTCACAACAACAACAACAATACCACAAACATCATAGACAACACAACTCAGGATGCAACCTACCATTCACAAGGTAGAGTACATCAAAACATGCTCATAAGCAAGGGAATCATACAATCACATAATGACACAGTCATGTTTCACGTTTCATAATTCCAACCTTATGCCATGTTCCAACCTTATGGCTACCCCCGGCCTTATCACAGTTCCAACCGTTACCTCCTAGTGCCACCATGTACTTCTGAGTCCAACCTTATTCTGCCTGGGACCGTCGTCCCCCACCTACACCGCCAATCATTCACCGCCGAACTCTCAGTACACGAGGGTACCATTAAATATCATATTCACACACCACCGATCATGTGAGTAAAACTCAAGTCACACACCACCAATCTCATTCATAGTCACACATAGTCATCATCATCATCAAGAAAACTAAGGCCCATCAATGGCCCCAATCAAGTATCAACAAAGGGTACAACGATTTGTACAAGATCACACTATAAGAATCAATCAAGAGATCACAACAAAGACATGAGACATTACTCAACAATGAAGGATACAATCCAACACCAAATAATTGACAGCACAAGTTGTCAACCCCAATAAGAAGGAACAAACCACACATACTAGCATAACAACATCAAACTAGCATGCTCAACAAGCGGGTAAACCAAAATGGTCCAAAAGAACCTTCAACACTAATATTAGCCCAACGAATCACAAGGTTGGACCCTTAGCACGATTCAAGACACCAAATCCTAACATTGATTCCTAACACACCGTTCTAGACAGACGAAACATCAAAAAGCTAAGAACCTTACCCTTTCCTATTCTCAAGAAGAAGAAAGTAGGAATCTTGGTGAAGGATCTTGCAAGGCTAGGAGGTTCACCTTCTTGGTTGAAGAATAAGCTAGATTATTTTAGAGAGAGGCTAGAGTGTTTGAGACTTAGGCTTGAATGGTGAATGAATGAAATGAGATGTCTTGCTAGGGTAGCTTAAACAACAATTCATGGGTGAAATGCCACTTTTACCCTTACTAAGGTTGGAAAGACAATGGGAGAAGGGCACAACTCATGAAGCACAAGGTACACTCAATAGATTTAAGTGACTAGTCAAAATCTAGTCCCTCGACTATTAAATTTCAGGATTTTTAGAAATGGATTAGCAAAGAAAGCTTGGATTTATTCTTCAATTAATCCTCAATTAGTATTTAGATTTACGGGGTGTCACAGTTATGGAGTGGGGCATGTAGTTGCTCCGGAGGGATAAGGGACGAGGTATAAGGGTGGCCTGGAGGTACAAGTTGGAACTGAAATAAGGATGGAGTGGAGTGAAAAGGTTGGAACTTGGTATAAGGTTGGAAGATGGATTGTGTGCTTTGATGATGACTTGCTAATTGATTGTCGTTGGATCCCATTGTTGCCTTTAATTGCTATTTATGAGCTTACTTGTCTATTATGCCTTGTCTTGTGTTCTTAGTATGCATGCTAGTCTTTATGATTGTTCTATTGCGTCAAGTCTGTTGTTGTGTCTTGAGTCTTGATCTTGGTTTAAAGCTAGAGTTGCTTAGGTTATATATGTATTCCGGTTTCAAAATGATTTTCCTATATCTACCTATATTGTACTTAACGCGTGGGAGTTGGTTACCACCATTATTCGCTGACGGTTGTTACACCGTATGTTTTTCAGGTACAGATCAGTAGCTTCGGAGTGCGTTAGATGGACTCGTGGATTTAGCTTTGTATTAGTTAGATGACCTGTGAGCTTTGAATTGTATTGTGGATATTAATTATAGTTTATGCCTTGTGTTAGTTAGTCTAGCCCGTGCATCTAGGTTTTCATACCTAGATGTGGCATAGCTCCCCGATACTTATGTTGTTAGTTCCGCTTTGTTTGGATGATTAATGATAGATTTGTCTTTATTTCATAGGCTTTAAATGTTTTAAAAATTAGGGGTGTTATAGTTGGTATCAGAGCCTAAGCTCGACCCTAGGATAAGACTCCTAAGACAAGACTTTAGGACATTAGACTTGAGCTCTAGATGTTTAAGTACTTAGGATATAGGAATCTTAGGACGCGCAGTGAAACTCTGAGTTTATCGCTTTCAATTAAGTTTCTTGTACTCATTCCTTGTTTAGCTTTAGTTCCTTTAGTTAAAGCACCAGGTAAGGGTGCAAGTGGATAAGTTTACCCCCACAACCAGATAGTGTGCACTTACCCAGTAAGTTATCAGATATACACATACTACTCGGGCTGCGGTCCACCGTTTGGTTGCGATCAAACGTTACTATATGAGCTGCGGTTCATCGATTGGTTGCGATCAATCACCTTGTGCTACGGTACAAGGCAGGGTGCTTCGGGGCCGTGTCAGAGCTATATGCACTGACCCTCATGTATGGGCATGCGATTGGTCATGCAGCACCACCAAAGTGTGTTTATGTGTTGAGATAACGATTGGATACTGATATGCTTGATAAGCTTATGACCTTAGGGTGTATGCTAGTATCTTTATATGCATGATTATAACTAATGAATGTGCTTACCCTTACGTGTTGAGTCTATTCTTGGTTTTAAATTAGAGTCTCATATATATATATATATATATATATATATATATATATATATATATATATATATATATATATATATATATATATATATATATATATATATATATATATATATATACCTATATTGTATTTTAATGCGTTGGAGTGGGTTACCAGCATTATTCGCTGAACAGATATATTTGGCTTTCAGGCACAGATGAGTAGCTCCGGAGCGCGCTAGAGGACCCGAAGCCTAGTTAGTTAGTTTCCTTATCGGTCTACGTGCCATGATGATGTATTGACACTGTTTTGAGGATGTTTATATAGTATAACATGTGCATCTGAGTTCTCCAATTCGTTTACTGCGTTGTTTCGGGTTTTAATGATGGGCTACCCTTAATTCAAAAAGGATTTTATCTGAGTGACACCGGGAGAATTCAAAAAGGATTTTTGAACAACTGTTCATCCATATAGCTTTTGGGAAAATTAACTTTCAACCCCAAAGTAATAAAAGATAGCATTTCTAGCCTATGGTTAATGTTGCATGGTGGACCACAAGACATCTAAAATCCCTTATTGATTCATCTTTTTAGCTTGTGGAATTGCCCCTTTGCCCTCAACCAATCACTGTGAATCATCCTAAGGTTTTGAACCCTATATAAACCACCTTATTTCACCTTATTTTCCTGATCGCATTCTTTGCCTCTTCTTCACCACTTTGTCTGCCAAGAACAAGAAGAGAAACAACACCATAGAAAGCTTGTTCATCCTTCATTTCTAGCATCTTTTCTCTTATAGTTTCCTTTAGTCTTTGAGGTTCTAGGCTAAGGTAGAAGGTGTGTTGGGAAGTGTAGGTGGTGAAGGAGGCTCAAGCTAGGTAAAGAGGAAGAAGAGATCCAAGCAAGAAAAATAGACTACAAGAGGTATAACCCCATGGATTCCTCTTTAAATTTGGCTCTGTGAAGCCTAGTTTTGAGTATAAATGAGTAGAAACTCTGAGCTTTTAATGTGTTTATGCTTAGAAGTGATTTAGTATGTGTTTGTGAGTTGTTGAGATTGTTTTAGACTTGCTTGGATGAGATTTTGCAGGAGAAATGCCATCTGGTGCACAACATAGTGTGCACCAGATCAGAGGGGCGACCCTAGCCACGGCCCATCAGAAGGGCCGCCGACTAGAGCCGTGGTGGCACGGGACTAGGGCATGGCCCTAGAGGAGGGTCGTTGCCTAGTCCCGGCGCTTCAACGGGGCTTCAGGGGCGGACCATGAGGAGCCCCGCCCTAGGTCCCTGGGTATAGTCTGTGAAGGATTTTTGTGCAGTGCCCGATCCCTTGTAGCTCAGCTACGTGTCGTTTCGGACCGAGTGTTACGGGCTCTTGTGGCTCGGCTCTTCGGGATCGTCTTGACGCATTTTGGCTTTGATTTCGTTGAATTTGGATTAAAAATAAATATGTTATGAAGGATTTTGTGAAGAATTGTTACACAGTGCATATTTGCTAGTTTACTGTGTATGAAGAATTATTTGATTATTGTGATCTGATGATATTTTATTGAGTAGCGAAGCATGATCATTTGAGAATATGATTCATTATGAAAGCATGACTAATTTGTGATATTTTTTATCAAAGAGAAACGAAGCATATTTTGTTGAGTGAATTATATAGAAATTTCTATGTTGCAAACCGAGCATGATGATATATTCTTGAATACTTCATGTTAGTTTATACATGATTTAGAAGCATGTTATAGAGCATTTCAACATTTCACATGAGTCATATTTCAAAAATGCATAAGGGGCCAACGTGAGCCCAAGAATACTTTCAAAAATCATAAGCATGTGGTATATCATTCTTTGATGCATTGAAAAGTAGTAGAATTGTTGCATGCATGAGATTGATGCATGAGAGATATATTTATGTATTATCTATATCGGTGAGGTTTTGGAGGATACCGTTTGGACTATGTTCCTCTCGGGAGATTTTTATGGACATTGCGGTCCCAGCATATGTAACACGGCGTATTCCCACGTTACGAGGTTGGAAACTTCCCGCCAGGCTTGGAATCCTGGTTAGGGGGTGTGCACACTAATAGTTCGATACCTGATTCCACAGAGTTAGAACCATGAGATTGGTTTCGTAGACGGTAGGAGATATTGGGTCGGAATTATGTCGTTCCCGATGGGGTAATTCACACTTCTGTGAAACCCTAAGTCGTCTACGAGTGTAACACCCCAGATTTTCAAGACATTTAAGACTTATAAAATAAGGGTGAAATCTCATTAAATCCCAAAACACAATACAAGAGTACGGGGTGCTATGCCACACCTGAGCTAGAGAACTCAGGTGCACAGGCTAACTAACTAATATCCTCAATAATGTAAATGCATAAGCATGGCACGCAGGCCGAAAGGGAAGCTATCTACTTCTACGTTCCAAGTTCTAGCGCGCTCCAGTGACTTATTCTTCTGTGCCTGAAAGCCAAATATATCTGTTCAGCGAGAGATGCTGGTAACCCACTCCAACGCGTTGAAATACATTACAAATAGAGATATATATAGATATACGAAAACCATTTTGAGCATGAAGATATATCCTACGAACTCTAGCTTTTAAATCCGGGGATGACTCGACAGATAAGGCTAGACACAAGCAACAGTTATAACAAGCTTATACAATCCACAACAGGCAAGACAGATAAGGCTGAGCACCATTAATAATCATAACCCAACGTAAACAATCCCCAACATAAATCCCATAGTCACAACCCCCAAGATACTCATAATCACAACTCATCCATATCTCAACACATAGCACACTTTGTTGGCGCCACAGGACCAATCGCATGCCCATACATAAGGGTCAGCGCATATAGCTCTGACACGGCCCCGCAGCACCCTGCCCCGTATCGCAACACGGAGAGGTCGATCGCAACCGACCGATGAACCGCAACTCATCATAATGTTTGATCGCAACCAAACAGTGGACCGCAGCCCAAGAGAATGTCATCTGACCGCAGCCAAGAAAGTATGAACCGCAGCTCATGTGGAAACGTTTGATCGCAACCAAACGGTGGACCGCAGCCCAAGAGTGTAAATCTGACCGCAGCCAGCTTCTGAACCGCAGCTCAGGAATAACCAATCCGATCGCAACCGAATTGGGGTATCATGAACACATAACACATAGCAAGTACATGCAACCCACATTAACACATTGGGAAGGGGGAGAAAACGTATAACAAAACCTATGCGTGATCCTTCACATACTAAGAATAATCCTAAGGGGTTCATGCTTCTTCCACCTAGGTCAACGGGATACCAATTCAACTAGCATGCAATATATAAGACTCATACAACCTACGAACGGTACCCGAAATATCCAACTAGACATAGGCACGATAGACGGAGTCCGTTGGGACACCACGGGGATCGGGGAAACATCAAACGGGGAAGCCGGGGTCCCGAATGGGAATTTCTAGTGGGTAGCCGGTGGGTGGGGGGCCACCCGCCGACTGCCCGCCGGTAACACTGTTCCGGGCAGCGGGTCGCCGGCGGGCAGCTGCCTGCCCGCCGGCTGCCCGCTGCCGGGACTGCCCTCTTTTGACCGCGGGTAGGTGGCGTGTCCCCTACCCCCCCACCTACCCCCCACTGACTCTTTATACACAAAACGCCCCGGGAACCATTGTGGAACCCGAAACCATGCTTAGACACTTTACAACGCAATTAACGATCAACACGTAGACAATTAACGGATCAAATACGAGAAACGTACGGCACATAACCTATCATGATTTTCTAAACATAATTGTCACCCAAACATGTGATTTCACCACGCGATATACCAAGAATAATATCATACAATTCAACCTAGGGTTCTAATCACTTTTACATCAACAAGAATACGGTTCGTCTTCTAATTACAAGATTCGGTACAAATAACACATAAGCATCAAGAACGCCATACAATTATCAAGAGCAACATATAATCATCAAGAACTCCACATAATCGTTACGAACACCATAATTATCAAGAATCTCCCGATATCAAGATCACCCATGGAATTACCCCATCAATCATCAATAATAACATCACAAATCCTCAATACACAATAATATGGGGAAGTCCTACGGGGGAAATCATAACTATAAAAATAGGTTTTGTTGAGACATGGGTTATCTCTTAGCCTTAATTAATTCCTTGGCTATGAAGGGTCTTTCTTTAAGCTTTCTTGCTTTCTTGATTTCTTCTAAGGGGATTCTTGGAGCTCTTTTGGGGTGGTGGGGCGTTAATCTTGTGGGGAGGGTTCTAGGTGCCTCTTAAGTCCCCTATTTATATATTTAGGTGTCCTAGTTAGGAACTAATATTATGGGCTTGCTAGTTCTATTTCTTTTGGGACTAAGGATTGGGTTTAAGGATAAGGGCCCGTGGACTATGGTGGGCCTTCCTAATCAATTATTGTGATTTAATTCTTTCTTTTGGGTAATTGATTAAATGATTTAATTGATCTTAGGGGTCGTAACACGGGGTGTTACACTCTCCCCCCCTTATCGGGAAGCTTCGTCCCCGAAGCTTGGTCCTTGCCGAGTGACTTTCTCTTAGTTACCTGGTGTGAAAAGTTCGGGGTAGCGTTACCTCATTGTGTCTTTGAGCTCCCACGTTGCTTCCTCGGTCCCATGGTTGGTCCAGAGGACTTCCACCATTTCTATGGCTCGGCGACGGGTGTTTCTTGTCTTGGAGTCCAGGATCCGCACGGGTCTTTCTTCGTATACTAGTGACTCGTCGAGGTTCAAGACCTCGGGTTGAAGCACGTAGCTCGGGTCGTGTACGTATTTCTTTAGCTGGGATATGTGGAATACGTTGTGTACTCGTTCTAGTTCGACGGGTAGGGCGAGGCGATAGGCTAGGTTCCCAACTTTTTCTATGATTTCATAAGGGCCGATAAATCGAGGGCTGAGCTTTCCTTTCCTTCCGAATCTCATCACCCCTCGTGTGGGCGAGATTCTCAACCAGACCTTGTCCCCGGTGTCCAACTCGGCTTGTTTCCTCTTTAGGTCGGCATAGGACTTTTGGCGGTCCTGGGCAGCCTTCATCCTCTCCCGGATGTGTTTGACCTTGGTGATTGTATCCTGTAGGTGTTGGGGCCCTAGTGTTATTGGGTCGACCATGTCTTCCCAACATAAGGGGGTTCTGCATTTTTGTCTGTATAGAGCTTCGTAGGGTGCCATACGAATGCTTGCGTGGTAGCTGTTGTTGTATGAGAATTCAATAAGGTCTAGGTGTTCCTCCCATGTCCCTTGAAAGTCCAACACGCAGGCTCTTAGCATGTCTTCGAGAGTCTGAATGGTCCTCTCGGTTTGGCCGTCCGTGGTGGGGTGGAAAGCAGTGCTTAGTTTTAGTTGTGTCCCCAAGGCTAGTTGCAGTGATTTCCAGAATTGTGAGAGGAACCTGGAGTCCCTATCGAATACGATGTTTCGGGGGACTCCGTGATACTTCACTACTCGGCTCAAGTAGGCTTGGGCTAGTTGTGTCATTGTCCATGTTTCCTTCAAGGCGATGAATCGCGCTGTTTTGGTTACTCGGTCCACTACGACCCAAATCTTATCCTTGCCGGTCTTCGTTGGGGGTGGTCCTCCGACGAAATCCATGGATATGGAATCCCACTTTCCTTGTGGTATCTCAAGGGGTTGTACGAGTCCCTTGGGCTTGCATCGTTCGGCCTTCACCCTTTGGCAATTCAGACACCTGGCCACGAAATCCGCGATTTCCTTTTTCATGTTGGGCCACCAAAACGACCTTTTTACATCTTGGTATAGCTTGTCACCCCCTGGGTGAACCGAGTATGGGGAGTTGTGTCCTTCCTCCAAGATTTGTTGCTTCAAGTGGGGGTGCGTTGAGGGCACGCACCACCTACCTTGGTAACGGAGACTGCCGTCTTCGTGTATTTTGAAGGGTCCTTCCTTCCCCTGGGTTAGGTCGAGGCGGATTTTATCTAGTTCCGGATCCTGCTGTTGCCCTATTTTGATTTCCTCGAAGAGTGTAGGTACGACTCGTGTGTTGAATAAGTGGATGTCGGGGTGGTTTTGACCTTGTTTTATTATTTCCAAATTCAGTCTTTGGAAGTCCCTGTACAGTTGGTCTGGTAGGATCCAAGTGGTGTTGAGGGAGTGGTTAGTCTTCCTGCTTAGGGCATCCGCCACCACGTTAGCTTTTCCCTCATGGTATTGGATGTCCAGGTCGTAATCCTTTATGAGTTCTAACCACCTCCGTTGTCTCATGTTTAGGTCTTTCTGGGTGAAGATGTACTTTAGGCTCTTATGGTCCGTGTAAATCTTGCATTACACCCCGTATAAGTAATGCCTCCAAATTTTTAGTGCGAACACGATGGCGGCTAGCTCGAGGTCGTGGGTGGGGTAGTTTTCTTCGTGGGTTTTGAGCTGCCTGGATGCGTAGGCTATTACTCGGCCTTTTTGCATTAGCACGCACCCCAACCCCTTCTTGGATGCGTCACTGAAGACCTCGAATCCTTCCTCCCCGGAGGGGATGGCGAGTACGGGTGCCGTGGTTAACTTATCCTTCAATTCTTGAAAGGCCAAGGCGCAGTCGTTGTCCCATTGGAAGGGGGTTTCCTTTTTCATGAGTTTGTTGAGGGGTTGGGCTATCCTGGTGAAGTCGGGTACAAATCTCCTGTAGTAGCCTGCCAAGCCTAGGAAGCTTCGGACTTCGGTGAGTGAGCTTGGTGTGGTCCATTCTTTAACGGCGCGGATTTTGGCGGGGTCCACCTTAATCCCTTCCTTGGTTATCACGTGACCCAGGAAGGCCACGCTGTCTTTCCAAAATTCGCATTTAGAGAACTTGGCGTATAGTTGGTGCTCCCTTAGAGTTTGCAGGGTTATGCAGAGGTGTCTTTCATGTTCTTCCTTGTTTCGGGAGTAGACTAGGATGTCATCAATGAATACGTTGACGAAGTCATCCAAGTGGGGTCGGAATACTCGGTTCATGAGGTCCATGAATATGGCAGGTGCGTTGGTGAGTCCGAAGGGCATTACGGTGAATTCATAGTGGCCGTAACGTGTCCGGAAGGCTGTTTTCTGAATGTCCGGTTTGGCCACCTGTATTTGGTGATACCCGGATCTTAGATCAATCTTTGAGAATACCCCTGCCCCTTTAAGTTGGTCGAACAAGTCGTCGATTCGAGGAAGGGGGTACTTATTCTTTATCGTGACTTGGTTAAGTTCCCTGTAGTCGATGCATAGGCGCATGCTCCCATCCTTCTTTTTAACAAACAACACTGGCGCTCCCCATGGGGAGGTGCTAGGACGGATGTAATCCTTGTCTAGCAATTCTTGCAGTTTCGTCTTTAGTTTCTTCATTTCTTTTGGTGCTAATCGGTAGGGAGGTTTAGAAATTGGGGCAGCGCCCGGTACGAGATCTATGGTGAACTCGACTTCTCTGACTGGGGGTGCCCCGGGGATTTCGTCCGGGAAGACGTCGGTGAATTCATTTACCACTGGGATGGTTTGTGGTTCGGGGGTTTTGGTGCTGAGGTCCTCGACCGAACATAGGAAGGCCTCGCTTCCCTTGTTTAGGTATTTCTTCATTTTCATCATGTTCACCACTTTGATCCCGGCTTCCTGGTGGGTTCCATGGTAAGATACCCTCTTACCGTTTGGTCCTCGTAGGACCACTTTTTGTTCTCCGCATAGGATTTGTGCTTGGTATTTCCCTAGCCAATCCATGCCCAAAATCACTTGTACCCCATCCAGTTTGAATCAGATTAAGTTGCTGGGAAATTCCACCCTTTGAATGGTGATCATTATATTCTTGTACATGCGGTCGCATTCTAGGATTTCACCGGAGGCCACTTTGACCTGGAGTCGGACCTTGGTGCTGGTGTTGAGGCCGAGCCGAGTGGCAAACTCGGTTGCTATAAACGAGTTGGTAGCCCCCGAGTCAAATAACACTGTGGCGGGGGTGGCGTGTACTAGGAAGGTTCCGGAGATTATGTTGCTATCCCCAATTTTGGCTTTGCTTAGAGTGAGGATTCTTCCTTGAGCGGTTGGCGCTGTGACTTGGCGGGGTGAGGCGGCCCTGGGGCTTTTAAGGCCGCGGGTGGGGTTTGTGATTTCCTTCTGATTTCCTTTTGTTTCCCAGGCGTGTTTCCCGGGGTTGGTTTGGCACTTGTTGTAGTTGGGATGCCTTGCATAGGGTTCCCCGAGGGTTCCTGGCTTTTGTGTGGCCAGGGCTTTTTGATATTCGGGGTCAAGGCCTGTTATGAACCTTTCGATCCTGATCCTTTCGGTGGGTACTAGCTCGGGGATGAGGCGAGCCAGTCGGTGGAATTGTTGGTAGTATTCCGTGATCGAGGTTGCACCTTGTCTTAGGTGGAGGAATTCTTCGTATATGGTGGCTCTTAGGTGGTTGGGATAGAATTGTTCTCGTAGCCACGCCTTTAAGGTTTCCCAGTTGAATCCAGGGTCTTGTTCGCAGGTGGGTCCTTCGTGAGTCCACCAGGTGTCGGCCTCGTGTCTGAAGTAGAAGGAGGCCATTCTTACTTGGTGGTCCTCGGGGCATTTAGTTGCCCTGAATATCTTGTCGAAAGTCCCGATCCACTCCTCGAGGGTCGTGGGGTCTTCGTTTCCTGAGAGGGTGGGTGGTTGGTGCGTCGAGAATTGGTGGTGAATTTCCAAGTTCTCGTTGGGTAAAGGCGGGGGAGCGGTAGTACTTAGTTCCTGGGCAATTTGGGCCAGGCGTTGCAGATTCTGAGTCAGGAATTCCTCAGTGGGGAGTTTCGGTGTTCCTGCTTGTCTTCTTCTCGGTGCCATCCTGGAGTTCATAGGTCGATGTTATTTTGCGTTCTTACCTTGATGCAATAAGCGAAGGGGGGAGTTTCTTTAAGTTAGAAAGGGATAAAGTGAGGAGAGGTTATGTGTAGGTTTCACAATCTCACCGCGCGTCCTAAGATTCCTAAATCCTATGTTCCTAAGTACCTAATTTTTAAGCTTAATGTCCTAAGGTCTGATCTTAAGAGTCTTGTCCTAGGGTCAACTTTAGGCTCTGATACCAACTGTAACACCCCAGATTTTCAAGACATTTAAGACTTATAAAATAAGGGTGAAATCTCATTAAATCCCAAAACATAATACAAGAGTACGGGGTGCTATGCCACACCTGAGCTAGAGAACTCAGATGCACAGGCTAACTAACTAATATCCACAATAATGTAAATGCATAAGCATGGCACGCAGGCCGAAAGGGAAGCTATCTACTTCTACGTTCCAAGTTCTAGCGCGCTCCAGTGACTTATTCTTTGGTGCCTGAAAGCCAAATATATCTGTTCAGCGAGAGATGCTGGTAACCCACTCCAACGCGTTGAAATACATTACAAATAGAGATATATATAGATATACGAAAACCATTTTGAGCATGAAGATATATCCTACGAACTCTAGCTTTTAAATCCGGGGATGACTCGACAGATAAGGCTAGACACAAGCAACAGTTATAACAAGCTTATACAATCCACAATAGGCAAGACAAATAAGGCTGAGCACCATTAATAATCATAACCCAACGTAAACAATCCCCAACATAAATCCCATAGTCACAACCCCCAAGATACTCATAATCACAACTCATCCATATCTCAACACATAGCACACTTTGTTGGCGCCACAGGACCAATCGCATGCCCATACATGAGGGTCAGCGCATATAGCTCTGACACGGCCCCGCAGCACCCTGCCCCGTATCGCAACACGGAGGGGTCAATCGCAACCGACCGATGAACCGCAACTCATCATAATGTTTGATCGCAACCAAACAGTGGACCGCAGCCTAAGAGAATGTCATCTGACCGCAGCCAGGAAAGTATGAACCGCAGCTCATGTGGAAACGTTTGATCCCAACCAAACGGTGGACCGCAGCCTAAGAGTGTAAATCTGACCGCAGTCAGCTTCTGAACCGCAGCTCAGGAATAACCAATCCGATCGCAACCGAATTGGGGTATCATGCTCACATAACACATAGCAAGCACATGCAACCCACATTAACACATTGGGAAGGGGGAGAAAACGTATAACAAAACCTATGCGTGATCCTTCACATACTAAGAATAATCCTAAGGGGTTCATGCTTCTTCCACCTAGGTCAACGGGATACCAATTCAACTAGCATGCAATATATAAGACTCATACAACCTACGAACGGTACCCGAAATATCCAACTAGACATAGGCACGATAGACGGAGTCCGTTGGGACACCACGGGGATCGGGGAAACATCAAACGGGGAAGCCGGGGTCCCGAATGGGAATTTCCAGCAGGTAGCCGGTGGGTGGGGGGTCACCCGCCGGCTGCCCGCTGCCGGGACTGCCCTCTTTTGACCGCGGGTAGGTGGCGTGTCCCCTACCCCCCCCCCACCTACCCCCCACTGACTCTTTATACACAAAACGCCCCGGGAACCATTGTGGAACCCGAAACCATGCTTAGACACTTTACAACGCAATTAACGATCAACACGTAGACAATTAACGGATCAAATACGAGAAACGTACGGCACATAACCTATCATGATTTTCTAAACATAATTGTCACCCAAACATGCGATTTCACCACCCGATATACCAAGAATAATATCATACGATTCAACCTAGGGTTCTAATCACTTTTACATCAACAAGAATACGGTTCGTCTTCTAATTACAAGATTCGGTACAAATAACACATAAGCATCAAGAACGCCATACAATTATCAAGAGCAACATATAATCATCATTAACTCCACATAATCGTTAAGAACACCATAATTATCAAGAATCTCCCGATATCAAGATCACCCATGGAATTACCCCATCAATCATCAATAATAACATCACAAATCATCAATACACAATAATATGGGGAAGTCCTACGGGGGAAATCATAACTATAAAAATAGGTTTTGTTGAGACATGGGTTACCTCTTAGCCTTAATTAATTCCTTGGCTATGATGGGTCTTTCTTTAAGCTTTCTTGCTTTCTTGATTTCTTCTAAGGGGATTCTTGGAGCTCTTTTGGGGTGGTGGGGCGTTAATCTTGTGGGGAGGGTTCTAGGTGCCTCTTAAGTCCCCTATTTATATATTTAGGTGTCCTAGTTAGGAACTAATATTATGGGCTTGCTAGTTCTATTTCTTTTGGGACTAAGGATTGGGTTTAGGGATAAGGGCCCGTGGACTAAGGTGGGCCTTCCTAATCAATTATTGTGATTTAATTCTTTCTTTTGGGTAATTGATTAAATGATTTAATTGATCTTAGGGGTCGTAACACGGGGTGTTACAACGAGTATAAGAGAAAGAAAGAGAGTCAACAGATACTCAAGAAAGAGAGTCAATAGAGACTCAATGAAAGAGAGTCAATAAAGACTCGAGAGAAAGAAAGAGAGTCAAGAGAGACTCGAGAAAGTAACAAAGAGACCTCCACAGAAAGTACTCTAATTTATAAAAGAGTGTATGAGTATATTATTGCACTAGATTGCATATGAATATGAGTATATTATTGCACTAGATTGCATATGAGTATGAGTATATTGTTGCACTAGATTGCATATGAGTATGAGTATATTGTTGCACTAGATTGCATATGAGTATGAGTATATTGTTGCACTAGATTGCATATGATTATGAGTATATTATTGCACTAGATTGCATATGAGTATGAGTATATTGTTGCACTAGATTGCATAAAAGTATGATTATATTGTTGCACTAGATTGCATAAGAATATGATTATATAATTGCATGTGCGTACGAATATATTGTTGCATTAGATTGCATAAGAAGTATGAACTTAATGTTATTCGCGATTGCATGTGATAGAACATCATAAGAGATTGTATAACGAGAAGTTTGACTTAAGATATTTCTTGAGCATATTTATTGTGTTATATTAGAAGCTCTATTTATCCAGTTATGTGATAAGAATGTGAAAGCATGTAAACACCTGTTATATGGTCTTTTAACATGATCCTATCCGTAAGCATGAGTTGCTTGTTAAGTTATCTAAGAAGTTTATAAGCTGTTGAATCTATGTGAACAGTCTTGTACATATATGAGTATGCCAACTGATATTATAGGGTGCAAGCATTTAGAAAGAATGTGATAAATCTTAAGATGATTTGAGATTAGCTTATTGCTATAAAGATATCATATGTTTTCAAAGTATATGTTAGAATGCTTTACAGGGTTGAGTGTGGTTATACTTAGCTTCGTGATAACGGGTGTTTTCCTATTTGTCTATGTGTTGCTTGCAAAACCCCTTTCAGGTGGGCCCAGCAGTGAGAAGAGATCGAGTTAGATTAGTCTCTTAGTTTGAGATATCTAAACTCTAGTTTTAATTATGATCATGTTATGGATTCTAGACCTATTTTGATACTATATTTTTTAGGATGATGTAGACTTTTGGGGTGATGTTTTTCCCCTTATGTTTCCAGTATTTATATTTAGTTCCCAGACTTAATCTTATTTCTAGTTTTTCCCCTTTTTGCCTGTGCAATCACCCAAGAGTGGTGGTTGTGGCAGTGACACTCCCACTATTTATCTTTTAGTTTTCCGCTGCTTAATTATGTTAATGACTGTTTAGAGACGTATTTAAGAGTTAGAAAATTTGGGTGTTACAGATGTACCTCAGTTACTCATCGGAAACATTCTTGAAAGAGTTCCCCATCCCATCAGCAAGATGATCACTTCAACAAATCGATCTGCCTAGCAAGATAACAGCATAAATCTCACAGATGACGAAATCACCAAACAGTTCCAACGAGTTCTCAACTGGCAACGATGGAGAACTTCCAAACTCGCTCTTGTAGCTGAAAGACTGATTTATATGTTCGAAGAAGAAGAATTTGCCCTACAATGGCTAGGAACTGATGATGTATATGCTGCCTTACATATTACTGAGATTGAAAGGGTTTATGCCTACAAGTTAGCTAGAAGAAATCCTTGAAAAGGAAAGGCTCCTACTGTTGGTGACATGAAGACTCGTGATCAGACCATGAAAGAAGAATTTCGTCAACTTAAGGTGGCACTGATGGAATCACGATTCGCCTCACTCTTTGTTGATCATAACCCTGACACTAGAACGAGTCGATCACCCGAATCTTTGCTAACAGAACTTCAAAGATTATCACAGAGTCTTAGGTCTGAAGATTTACATGATGATACTCAACAGACTTCACCTCTTGTCGACACAAAAAATTAAACTGCTGACACACAAGGAGAATTCACTCTTCCTGAAGAACCAATCGTGAATGAATCTTTGCCAACTGGAACTATTTCTGTCCCGAAATTTTGAAACTTTTAAATCTTATATAATAAAGGTAAATCCTCATCGAATTATGGAAGTAAATATAAGAGTACGGGGTGCTATACCACACCTGAGCTAGAGAACTCAGGTGCACAGGCAAACTAACTAAAATCCTTACAGTAATGTCAGTACATAAGCATGGCACGCAGGCCGAAAAGGGGAAACTAGCTACTCTACGCTTCAGATCTCTAGTGCGCTCCGGTGTCTACTCATCTGTGCCTGAAAGCCAAATATATCTGTTCAGGGCGAGATGCTGGTAACCCACTCCAACACGTTGAAATACATTATAGATAGATATATATAGATATACGAAAATCATTTCGAAGCAGGAAGATATATACTTAAGAGATTCTAGCTTTAAAACCAGGAATAGACTCAACAAATAGGGACAAGCACATTAATCAATGGTAAACGGATAAGTAGAGTAAACATCATAAGGAATACGTACATAAGGTCATATATCACTTTTCAATTCAAACACATCATTACCCAAGCATCATTCATATCACATAATTATTGATGGCGCCACGGGACTAATTGCATGCCCCGACCATGAGGGTTAATGCGTATAGCATTAACACGGCCCAGCAGCACCCTACCTCATACCGTGGCAAGAAGGGAGTTGATCGCAACCAACCCATAGAGGACCGCTGACGAACTCAACGTCGACCACAATCCTACACACCGCTGACGCGCATAGTCGGTGGACCGTGATCCCCTTTACAAGGGGGGACATACGACCCTACACAACGTTGATGCGTACAGTCGGTGGATCGTAGCGGATCAAGCCCTACACAACGCTGAGGGACTCAGTCGGTGGGCAAAGATCCACAGAGACTACGACCCTACAAACCGCTGTCCCATCACTCAGTGGATCGCAGCTAGCCATAGCCCTACACACCGCCTGATTACTCCGGTCGGTGGACTATAGCCTTCCTTGGCTTATTGGCCCTACACACCGCCTGGCGCGTCCAGGTCGATGGGTCATAACACCGAGGCCCATGTGGACCGCAGCCCAAGAAGTGAATCAATTCGGCCTTTAGCCAACTTCTGAACCTCAGCTCAGGAACAATCCATTCGGCCTTCAGCCAACTTTCGAACCGCAGCCCGGGAACGCCCAATTTGATCTTAATAAAATGGGGGATCATGCATCACATAACACATAGTAGCACGTAGTATCACATTGGGAGGGGAAGACATATAAATAAACTTACGTGTGATCATTCATATACTAAGAATAGTCCTAAGGGGTTCATACAACTTCCACCTAGGTTAACGGGTTACCGATTCAACTAGCATGCAATCCCTAAGACTCTTTTATCCTACGAATGGTACCAGTAGCACCAAACTAAACTCGAGTACGACAAACGGGGTCCGTTGTGACACCACGGGGAATGGGGAACATCAAACGGGGAAGCCAAGGACCCGGGGTGGGTACGAACCAACGGGTAGCCGGTGGGTGGGGATCACCCGCCGGCTACCCATTGAAGATCATCGCCCGGGCAGTGGGTTGCTGACGGGCCGGTGGCTGCCCGCTGCCTGGTGGTGGTCTTCGGGCCGCGGGTAGGTGGCGGGTTCCCCTACCCCCCACTGACTCTTTTATCATAATTTCATCCCGGGGTCCCTTGTGGAACCCCAAAACCATGCTTAGACACTTTTAAACGCAATTAACGACACCACGTAGGTAATTAATGGATCAAAAGCAAGAATCACGTAGAACTCATCCTATTACGACTCCTAAACATAAACAACACCCAAACATGCGAATCCCCACCCAAATATAAATCAAGATCATCTCAATACAATTTCCCAATCCAACCTAGGCCTCTAATCCCACCCAAATCATCAAAATCATATTTTATCTTCATCATCAAGAATCATCAAGATTTATCAAGAGTTATCACATAAATATCAAGAACTTCTTTTTAATCATCAAGATCATTAAGATCACTCATAAAATCATCACATCAATCAATCAAGATTATATCACAAATATCATCAAGAAATTCATCAAGACACAAGTGTATAGAGGGAGCCAAAGAAGGAGATTATAGCAAGGGAAATAGGTTTTGCTGAGACATGGGTTACCTCTTAGCTTGAATTAATTTCCTTGGTTTTGAAGGGTCTTTCTTTAAGATTTCTTCTTTCTTGATTTCTCCTAGGGGAATTCTTGGAACTTCTCGTGTGGTGAGAGATTATTATGGTGTGAGTTCTAGGTGCCCCTCTATGACCCTATATATATATATATATATATATATATATATATATATATATATATATATATATATATATATATATATATATATATATATATATATATCTAAGAGTCCTAATTAGGGTCTAAGTGGCATGGGTTTTCTAATTCTATTTCTTATACGACTAAGGGATTGGTTTTAGGGATAAAGACCCATGGACTATGCTGGACCCCTTTTAGCTAATTAGTGGATTTTAACTCCCTTTTCGGGCTGAGTAATTGTTTAATTAATTTGGTTTTAGAGGTCGTAACACGGGGTGTTACACTCTCCACCCCCCCCCCCCCCCTTATAAGAGGCTTCGTCCCCGAAGCCGGTGCCTGGATCCATTCTTTCACCCCTGGACGTCGCGTATTTTGGCCTCCCGATTAGGAAGTGTGGCCCCGCGCGTTGTCTTTGCTGGGGTAGACTGGATTTCTGGTGAAGTGGTGATTGGAAAGTTCGGGTCTACCTTGGTTTCCAGGTCCCGAGCTGGATGCCCCTCGAGTGCCCAGGATGGTCTCGATTGCTGCCAACCTCTGATCTAAGGCGCGTGTTGCGTGGATTTGGGCCGAGAACCCTTCATCCACGATTTGGTTTTGTCGGGTGAGCTGTGCGAGGATGCGCTCGTTGGTGGTTTCTTCGTTTTGGCCCCCCGGGTTTCTCCTTACTTGTGTAGGAGCCGGTGGTTCGGGCTCGCTATCCTCCTCTTATTCCCCATTTCCCCCTATTCCTCCACATTCTTGCATTGCCCGTTTAAACTTCTTGTTTGATATATCTAGTTGATCAACCAACTCCCTCCGTTCCTCTTCAGGTTTAAGGCAAACCTCCTCGAGGGTGATTTATTGTCCCCCTTCGATGTAGTAGATATCATTGCGACAGAGATTCTGGGCATTAAAAACCATGCCGCTTGTGGTTTTGACCTCTGTGTAGCTCAGGTCCACTCCCTTTTTCTCCATGATCCAACTTAGGATCATCCCGTAAGGTAGGCTAAGCCGGTTGTTAGTCTTGCAAAATTCCATGTACTTCAACATAGGGCCGGTAGATTGAACTTGATTTTGTGCTTTAGGAGGTAAGCAAAAGTGCACTCTAAACTCCCCACATCCTTGCTCTTATTATTTGTAGACAACAGGCTATCAGTTACAATCATGACTAGTACCTTTTGTTCGGCGGTTAGCCATTTCTTATTTGGTCGAGTGGCCGAGGTGAAACCTTCTTCTCTCCCGAGTAGGTACCCGAGGTAGTCCTTGTACCCCGTGTTTTGGGTACGAATCCATCCCTTCCAGTCATTGTCTGACACACCCGTGGTGATCAGTCTTAAGAGCTTGGCCAAGCGTCCTTCGGAAAGTATGATTTCCTTGCATCGGACCTTAGCGGTGATTTCCAATTTATCGCCACGCTTAACGGCTACCAAATGATGATAGAACTCTTTCACCAATTCGGGGTACGTATCCTCTTTAATGGTGAGATACGTATCCAAGAGCCCTTGGGAATTAAGTATGTCGACTAATTACGGAGAGAATTGGTCGGGTTCGAGGGCTTTACCTCCGATCACGGTGTAGTCGGTGTTGCTCCATTCCGGGGTGCGGACTCCGAGGGGCTTTTCCGGCATTTTTTATTTTTCTCCTAGGTGGAGTTTTTCGGTGAGGCTCCGGCGAAATTCTGGCGAGGTTCCGGCGGTGGCGCGGTTTACTATTTCGGGGTCGGCAGCGAGGGTGCGAGGGGCCGGGCGGAGCAGGAGGCTGTTGCTGACAGCGGGCGGTGGCCAGGCGAGTGGCGGGTTCGCCGTGGCAGTGGGCTCGACGCGGGTGGACTCCGGCTTCGTGGAGGCGGCGTGCGGGCGTTGGCCGGCTGCGGTGATGGTTCGTCGGCGGCGAGTGTGATGATGGAGGGTGGTGCGGTGGTAGGTTTGTGAAGGTGGGGGTGATGGCGGGTTGATGGGGGTGAGGAGAGAGAGAGAGAGAGAGAGTGTGTGTGTGTGTGTGTGTGTGTGTGTGGAAGAAGAAGAGGAAGAAGAAGGGTTTTTTATTTGGGGGTTTTGGGGTTTTTAGGGATTTGTAGGGGTGTAAGAAGGGAGTGTTCCCTTAAGGTTTTAAGAAACACTTATGGTTTAGTGGTTAGGAGCTTGGGCTTACAAATGGGAAGTCTAGAGTTCAATTCCCCTTAATGGCATTAGACTTCTTGTGGTGTAATCCTTGTCTTTCCCCCCTTTTTTTTTTTTTTGTCTTCTAGTGGTGGGAGATTTGGTTGGTTCCCCTTGTTGCTTGATGTGGGTAGTCTAGTTCCTTTCTTTTATGCTAAGATTATTCTTATCTAGCTCTTTATTTATAATAATTCTGAAGTAATTAGTCTAAACAAGTGATTTTACTACGAGGGTGGTTACAAAGGGTTTGTTAGTTTATCCTAAACAGAACTCATCTTCCTGATTTTCTTCTGGTGGGTTTGCGTGATCTTCATCTCCTGGGATCGTGTTTCCTTCGTCGGGGTTGCCCTCGTCCTCGAGTCCGGCTTGCGTGCGACTCATGACGAATACTTTCCGGAGGCATCGTAATTTCCTTGGTCGTTTGTGCCCTCGCGTTGTCCCATGGTCATAGGGCGTGAGCTTGAGGGTTGAGTGCAGTGGAAGGCCTTGTGCCCTTCTTTCCCGCAGTTGAAGCATCGTAAGGGGTTCCGCATACAGTCCTTGCCCCTATGGCTTTGGTGGCATTTTGGGCAAGGGAAGCCCCCCGTATTAGTTTTGTTGTTTCTTGGGGGTGGCCTCTGTCCAGCAGGGTTGCTTGGCCTCGTGTTGGTGTCGGTTCTCGTCCTTTTCATAGGTGGTGCCCCACCTCCGGTGTTCCTTTTTCAAATCTGTTCTTGGACCCCACGTTGTAGTAGTTGGATCCGATAGAGATTGGTGGCACTAGAGTAAGCTTCGTTGAGGGTCCGGGGTCCCTTACTACTAGTTCTTTTCGGGCTTCGAAGTTGAGGCCCGATATAAACCTTTCTATTTTGGTTGATTGTGGGGACTAGTTATGGTGCGAAGCGTGCCAGTTCGAGGAATCGTTTATGGTATTCCGTGACGGTAGTCGTTCCTTGCTTTAGGTGGAGGAACTCCTCATGCATTGTGATACCCCATATTTTCTTGGCATTGTACGAAGACCGTACGTGCGTACGTGACTAAATTATTTAGAGTCTCCTAATCCATATTATTGTAGAAATATTATTCTTTGAGCCTAATAGCTTCCTAATCCAAATATAATATGTAAAGGCATATACTTTTCCTAATAATGAAGATAGTTTAAATATTTTCCTAAACTCATATTACTAATTACTAATATAATATAATAACTAATCTTGAAATTCTAAAACTAATATGTTTTTATTATATATATTAAATAAACCTAAAGTAATTAGTTATTATTAGCTATGTTACTTCCTAACCCAGTGGCTGGAAACAGATATATATATTGTTGTAGAGTCCTATTATATACTAATTACTATAATCCTTATCCTAACAATTTCGCTAAACCTAAACCATATCACTTTCATCGTTTCCCATTCCCCTAATATCACCGAACACAAAAGGGAAAAATATACGTAGCTTTCTTCTTCAATTATCATTGGTCTTCTCCCGCACTCATCATCAGGTTCCACGTAGGGATTAAAGAGCTTTGTTGATTTTAAAATCGAGGTAAGATTTATGTTCACTAAAATTTCTTTTGCCCCAAATAAAAAAATTATTTTTCCTATGTGTTTATGTGATTCATGATTTTAATGAATTTGTGATATTTAACGTGGAAAGTTATTTGATCATATTATGTGAGTATATATATGAGTTTAGATGTTTTGAAATCCCTGCATATGTGATGTGGTGATTTTGTGGTGATTAAAAAGGATAAATTTTACAGAATTTGATCATTGCCTGAGAAAATTCTGACTGGCGCAGCTGGAAAGAAAAATTCGTGAAAAATGCTTACTAAACTTATTTTTGCTTGAAACTTTTTCTGGAGAATCTAGACTTGATATAATTGATGTTTGTAAAAAAATTTGATTAAAAATATGTTTAGGTTTTTCCAGAATAATTTCGTAAAGTTGTGAGGCAGTGTTCTGCCAGTTAAATTACAGTCTGGCGCTGTGTTGGGAAATATTTCAGGAAAAATACTTCTAGGCCTTGGATTGGCTTGAAACTTTTTGTGTGTAATCTAGACTCTTTTTACTACTTATCTGGAAAATTTCATATGAAGTGAGCGGTTGGAATATACCGACTCACTAGGGAGCCTAAAAACTCTCTGTTTTGTGGAGTGAGCAGTTAAGATATACTGACTCACTAGGGGGTTTATATTAACTTCCCTGTTGTTTTGAGGAGTGAGCAGTGATGTAAAAGTTGACTCACTAGGGAGCCGTGAAAACTCTCTGTTTATGAAAATCTATTTTTTGAGAATTTGAAAATCCTCCATTTGGTACCCATTTCTTCTTGGCAATTTATATATGTCAAGTGTGATTGATTTTGAGAAATTTAAATGTATTATTGGAAGATGTTCTCTTGGAAAGAGATAAATTGAGAGATTGGAATTCTCTCTTTGGTAATACTATTTTGAGGTTATGTTGAGAGATTGAAATTCCCTCTTTGGTAATTATTTTGAGAGTTTGGAAACTCTATTTGGTTATTATTGGAAGTTATTTTGGTGATTATATTATGATTATGATTTAAAGAAATTGAGTAATGAGGATGCTATGAAATATTTTGAGGTTATGGGTGTATGGAAATGTTGATAAAGGTTATATGGGAATCTTGAGGAAAGAATAATGGTTGAATGATTTTGGATTATGGATAGGCAATGCCTTAGTCGTTTTGTTAGAAGTTGTTATGGATATTTTTGTATTTGAATGTGTGATTTCCTCAATATATATTATAAATGGTTAAAGTTAAAGATTATTGGTTTGTTGATGAAAATAAAAATGTTTAAGGGGTCATTCTAGAAGCAAACTATCTTCTCCTATATGTTACATGCTATGTGCAAAATGTTTAATGGGGTGAAGTAGATCTTATAAGCTTAATGCTGAATTTGTGTGTTTCTTTGTTTTCTATTCTTTAATTGTTTTTGCAGGAACTCTTGCATGAGCATTGGACATGAGAATGAGTGAACCACCTAGAGATATCATTTATTAGTTAGACATTTGAATTGCTAGTTGTTTTTGTACTAATACATATTTTGAGTTGTTTATTGTAAATTGTAAATTTAGCCTTAGCGGTTGGAATATACCGACTCACTAGGGAGCCTAAAAACTCTCTGTAATTTTGAGGAGTGAGCAGTGAAAACATATCCTGTCTCACTAGGACTTTTAGTCCTGTTGTATTTTGAGGAGTGGTTAGCGGAGTCTACCACTAGGGTATTTACCCTGTTGAGTAGTAGTCAGTAGAAACGTATCTTGGCTACTAGGACTAGTTACTACCCATTGGGCTTGGAAACCCATTGGGGGTGTGTACACTTAAGGTATTAGTTCTTTTCCCACTTATATGGGATTTTTGCGTAGTGTTCAGTTGAGTGAGTATTGTTCACTAGGGCTTATTGAATAAGACCCTGCCCATCATTTGGTTGGTTTATATGAGATTTTTGAGTAGTGTTCAGTAAAGAGAATTACTGTTCACTAGGGATTAAGTAATTAAGACCCTGCCCATTATTTGAGATTGAATGAGATTTTGTATAGTGTTCATTATGGTGATTACTGTTCACTAGGGCTTGATGAAACAAGACCCTGTCCATTGCATTGAGGTTGGTGTTCCTCTATGTTGGAAAAAAAAATATTACTTTTGAAAGGTTCCTAAAATATCCATTGTGAGAACTACTGATTTGGCATTAAAAATTATGAGTATTATTGGGAAATTATGGTTGTTGGAAATTCTAAGTATTTCATATTTGAGTTATGTTCTATATGATTATGCTCTATTGATAATAAAAGATTAAATGTTTAAAGGGTGTATGCTATATGCCAATTATCTGCTCCTTTGTGCTATGTGCAAAAAATGTTTTACGGGGTGAAGTAGATCTTACAAGCTTAAGGCTGAATTTGTGTGTTTCTTTGTTTTCTATTCTTTAATTGTTTATGCAGGAACTCTTGCATGAGCATTGGACATGAGAATGAGCGAACCACCTAGAGATATCATTTGTTAGTTAGACAGTTGAATTGTTAGTTATTAATGTACTAGTTCATAATTTTGAGTTTTTTTAGTTATTTTAATTGTTTTTAGCCTTAGCGTTTGGGTATAAGAGGAATACCTGAACGTGGTGGTAGCATCCCCTATTCCCTCGTTTTGTTTTAGCTTCCGCAATTTAAACAATGTGTTGTAATTAAATAAAAGGGAAAAAAATTAAAATTTTCTCAGATTCTGGTTTTGAAAAATGGGGGTGTTACATGCATAGATGTTTTTACGTGTGTTGGGTAGAATCGTTATCGCAGTCGTGTTTTTAGGCTTTCCCAGTTGAATCCTGGTTTTTGTCTGTAAGTGGGTCCCTCGTGGATCCACCAAAGGTCGGCCTTGTGTCCGAAGTAGAACAAGGCTATCTCTACACGAAGTTCTTCTGGGCATTCTACCAATCCCAGAATTTTGTCGAAGGTCCGTATCCATTCTTCGAGGATGGCGGAATCTTCTTCTCCCGAGAACGTGGGTGGTCGATGACTTGAAACTTGTCGGGCGACTTCTGAGTTTGTGTTCGGTGGAGGGGGTGCGGTCTATTGTTGCGGAGGGCTACGTTGCTTAGTGTTTGGGTGACTTGGGTGAGTTGCTGTAGGGTTTGAGTCAGGGGGTCGTGTGCGGCTAGTTCCGGAGTCCTTGATTGTCTTCTGTTTGGTGCCATGTTGTTAATCTATAGAGCCAATGTTTATAATGATTTAGAGGGTTGTACCCTTACCTTGGTGTGATAAGCGAAGGAGTTCTTTAAATTAATGAGAGATAAAGTGAGGGGAGGTTACGTGATGATAGGTAGGCTCACAATCTCACCGCGCGTCCTAAGATTCCCGAGTCCTATGTTCCTGAATACCTAGAGTTCAAGCCTAATGTCCTAAAGTCTGGTCTTAAGAGTCCTATCCTAGGGTCAAACTTAGGCTCTGATACCAACTGTAACACCCTGAAATTTTGAAACTTTTAAATCTTATATAATAAAGGTAAATCCTCATCGAATTCCGGAAGTAAACATAAGAGTACGGGGTGTTATGTCACACCTGAGCTAGCAAACTCAGGTGCACAGGCAAACTAACTAAAATCCTTAAAGTAAGGTAAGTACATAAGCATAGCACGCAGGCCAAAAAGGGAAACTAGCTACTCTACGCTTCAGATCTCTAGTGCGCTCCGGTGTCTACTCATCTGTGCCTGAAAGCCAAATATATCTATTCAGCGAGAGATGCTGGTAACCCACTCCAACACGTTGAAATACATTATAGATAGATATATATAGATATACGAAAATCATTTCGAAGCAGGAAGATATATACTTAAGAGATTCTAGCTTTAAAACCAGGAATAGACTCAACAAATAGGGACAAGCACATTAATCAATGGTAAACGGATAAGTAGAGTAAACATCATAAGGAATACGTATCTAAGGTCACATATCACTTTTCAATTCAAACACATCATTACCCAAGCATCATTCATATCACATAATTATTGATGGCGCCACGGGACTAATTGCATGCCCCGACCATGAGGGTTAATGCGTATAGCATTAACACGGCCCCGCAGCACCCTACCTCATACCGCGGCAAGAAGGGAGTTGATCGCAACCAACCCATAGAGGACCGCTGACGAACTCAACGTCGACCACAATCCTACACACCGCTGACGCGCACAGTCGGTGGACCGTGATCCCCTTTACAAGGGGGGACATACGACCCTACACAACGTTGATGCGTACAGTCGGTGGATCGTAGCGGATCAAGCCCTACACACCGCTGAGGGACTCAGTCGGTGGGTGAAGATCCTCGGAGACTACGACCCTACAAACCGCTGTCCCATCACTCGGTGGATCGCAGCCAGCCGTAGCCCTACACACCGCCTGATTACTCAGGTCGGTGGACTACAGCCTTCCTCGACTTATTGGCCCTACACACCGCCTGGCGTGTCCAGGTCGGAGGGTCATAGCACAGAGGCCCATGTGGACCGCAGCCCAAGAAGTGAATCAATTCGGCCTTTAGCCAACTTCTGAACCTCAACTCAGGAACAATCCATTCGGCCTTCAGCCAACTTCCGAACCGCAGCCCGGGAATGCCCAATTTGATCTTAATCAAAATGGGGGATCATGCATCACATAACACATAGTAGCACGTAGTAGCACATTGGGAGGGGAAGACATATAAATAAACTTACGTGTGATCATTCATATACTAAGAATAGTCCTAAGGGGTTCATACAACTTCCACCTAGGTTAACGGGTTACCGATTCAACTAGCATGCAACCCCTAAGACTTTTTTATCCAACGAATGGTACCCGAAGCACCAAACTAGACTCGAGTACGACAAACGGGGTCCGTTGGGACACCACGGGGAATGGGGAACATCAAACGGGGAAGCCAAGGACCCTGGGTGGGTACGGACCAGCGGGTAGCCGGTGGGTGGGGATCACTTGCCAGCTGACCGCCGGAGATTATCGCCAAGGCAGCGGGTTGCCAGCGGGCAGGTGGCTGCGCGGTGGCTGCCCGCTGCCTGGCGGTGGTCTTCGGGCAGCGGGTAGGTGGCGGGTTCCCCTACCCCCCACTGACTCTTTTATCATAATTTCGTCCTAGGGTCCCTTGTGGAACCCAAAACCATGCTTAGACACTTTTAAACGCAATTAACGACACCACGTAGGCAATTAATGGATCAAAAGCAAGAATCACGTAGAACTCATCCTATTACGACTCCTAAACATAAACAACACCCGAACATGTGAATCCCCACCCAAATATAAATCAAGAACATCTCAATACAAATTCTCAATCCAACCTAGGGCTCTAATCCCACCCAAATCATCAAAATCATATTTTATCTTCATCATCAAGAATCATCAAGATTTATCAAGAGTTATCACATAAATATCAAGAACTTCTTTTTAATCATCAAGATCATTAAGATCACTCATAAAATCATCACATCAATCAATCAAGATTATATCACAAATATCATCAAGAAATTCATCAAGACACAAGTGTATAGAGGGAGCCAAAGAAGGAGATTATAGCAAGGAAAATATGTTTTGTTGAGACATGAGTTACCTCTTAGCTTTAATTAATTTCCTTGGCTATGAAGGGTCTTTCTTTAAGATTTCTTCTTTCTTGATTTCTCCTAGGGGCATTCTTGGAACTTCTTGTGTGGTGAGAGATTATTGTGGTGTGAGTTCTAGGTGCCCCCTATGACCCTATATATATATATATATATATATATATATATATATATATATATATATATATATATATATATATATATATATATATATATATATATATATATATATATATATATATATATATATATCTAAGAGTCCTAATTAGGGCCTAAGTGACATGGGTTTGCTAATTCTATTTCTTATAGGACTAAGGGATTGGTTTTAGGGATAAAGGCCCATGGATTATAGTGGACCCCTTTTAGCTAATTAGTGGATTTTAACTCCCTTTTTGGGCTGAGTAATTGTTTAATTAATTTGGTTTTAGGGGTTGTAACACGGGGTGTTACAATTTCATCATCAACAATCAGAAGCACTCCTCTGCCTTCTATGGATGTTGTACTCCACAATTCCACCCCGGCTATTCCTTTACCAAACGTCTCTATTGTAGATCATGAGACTGAAACCGAGCACTTGGATTCAACTCCAGAAGCAACCACTGAAGCTCATGACGTCCCTATGACGAATCCCTCTACATCTTGTTCAAAAGAGAAGGAACCTCCTTCACATGATCCTAACTTTCGTTCAGCCAGAGATGAAAACACGGAAGCATCACCTGGTGCAAACAAAGAAGACGGAAGAACACACTCTTTCGTTGGCTCAATCCTGACAACCACTCCATCATCTCTCCAAAATGACATCAAGGCAATTCTGAACTCTATCGAAACCTTGTCCAAGGAGTGTGGTCGATGTTTCAGAGAAACAAGTTGAGTCACTCGTCGCACTCGTGTTGACGTTGATAAAATGAAGTCCATTGTGTTATATGAGGCCACTGCTGCAAACAACTTCATCCAGTCAAAGCTTTCTAAGTTGATGACCTCATCTCAAAGAGATAAAGCCTTCCAGCATAGTGTTCTAAGCTCCTTAGACACAATTGAAACTAGAACATCTCAGATGAATCAACCTGCTCAATCAACGGACCCCTCATCCGACACTGCTAATTTTCAATCCTCTGTATTGCAATCCTTGAAAAACACTGAAGCACTGATGACCGAGCATCTTCGATCCCAACAAGAACAGACAACTGCCTTGAATAACCTCCAAGCAAGTCAGGCAAAACTTGAAAGAGAACAACATTTCCTAAAGACAACTCAATCCATCATACAGGACCGAGTTGATCTCTCTTGTTCACGTGCTGGATACATCTACGACAATATGTCTAACTTGATCACATGCCAAGGCAGTTTACACTTAGCAATTGACAATCTCAAGGAGATTCTCCTCAATATGGCCACTCTATCACAGACTTGCAAAGACGATGATGCCAAAAAGGGGGAAAAGAAAGACAAAGGAGTTGGAAGCACTGGTTCTGAAACACGAATCCTTACACATGCACCCACTGATGGTGGCAGATCTTCCTCTCGTGGCACTTCACAACAGCGAATGACCAGAACACCTGAGAATGCATGGGGACCTTATGTACCTTATGATAGCTCTATATGTGAAAAGTTCTATGGACACAACATTCCACCAAGCCTAAGTGGAAGATCACGAGAATTCAGACTAGAATATGTAGTCAGAATGAATAGACAAATCAGTGAAGCAAAAGTAGCAAAAGAAGCTCATATTTCGAAGTCCATCAAAGATCAACATTATGATATAGCCAAAACGAAGGAACTGAGAGCCCGAGCTGCTGAATATCATGCAATTGTGAAGAATTCTGATAAAGACCTAAAGAATACTGCAGTTCATCTTCTCTTAGAGGAATCTGGGAAAACCTTTGAACATGGAATGAGCAGACCATAATTACTCTACTAGTGGGACACAGGAGTAATTGAATGAGAAAACATTCTAGTGGCATTTATCAACTACATGGAATTCTCCATCTCTTCAAAGTTTGCCAAGATGATTGAAAACTATGATGGTATACATATACAGAGGGAGATAATCAACACTGCTCTAGATATTGAATATCTTCAGGCAAGTCATTCTTAAGAATCCTTTTATGTAATATTTATCTAAACTATTTTTGTACTTATCTTTTAAAGATAAACTTGAATGACTGTTTAGTATTTTTGGTTATTATATCTTCTTGTTAAACTCAAACTATTTAGCCAGTTCTTATTTATAAAACTTGTTTTGAGCTAATTTAATCTTTTCTTGGCCTTCTAGTTAGAGTATGGGTTTTGGCATCATCAAAAAGGAGGAAATTGTGAGGAACATTTTGTAATTAGATTTTGATGATACCAAATTAAGCCATTTACTTTGTCTTGTTTTTACTTCTTAACCCAAGTCACTTATGCTGTGAACTCAGAGTCTAGAAAGTAGCTCATTTTCTTAGATAGAAGAGAACAACTTTTTTTGTTAGACTATCATATGACAAACGAAGACTTTTGAAGACAGAAGATCAAGTCAAGACCAAAAGGTTGCAAGTGATTAAATCATTGAAGGATCCACCTTTTGATGACATCAAGAGCTAAATGATTAAAGAAGTATCGCTTAGCATTACAAGTGACTAAGTAAAGGAAAACTAGTCACATGCTCACCCGAATTCTTATTAAAGAATCATGTACACTGCTAATACCCTCATCATTGAATAGTCTAAGCATCTTCTGAACAGATCCCCACGCTCATTTGAAAAAGAAGTCCGAGGAACAAATCCCTAAGTGATGAAAAGCCTATGAAGAGACGTAAAGACAAATCAACTGTCCTTGCACTTCTCTAACCAACGGCTATATTACTGACACTTCACATGACTTGTTTACCTCATGGACTTCACCCACCAGATCATAGAGTGCTTCAAAACTTGTTCTCCCTTCCAACGGAACAAATTTTCTCTCTATAAAAGGCATCTCTCATCAGCTTAGGATGACACGGCGAAATATCATATCTGCTTATAAAGATACAATCAAGATCTAGTAAGAGAAAGAGAAAAAGCTTCATAGTTCACATCCATATTTGAAGAAAACTTGAGCAACTTCAACATCATCATCAAGCTTCCATTCAAGTTTTCAATTGGAATAAAAGATATTTCAACACATCTTTTCTCTACGTGAAGAGTAGATAGAGGCGGAGTAGACTGTGTGTAGTCGAAAAACCTTACTCAAGATTGTGTCCAGCTTTGTGTCAAGGAACGATCTTGGAGTGACTTTGTTCAAAGGGGAGAGTGCAAACCTTCACGAGTTTGAAGTAGAGTAGAGTAGGCTTCGTTAATAGCCGAACCACTATAAAAATCTCTCTCTCTCTCTCTCTCTCTCTCTCTCTCTCTCTCTCTCTCTCTCTCTCTCTCTCTCTCTCTCTCTCTCTCTCTCTCTCTCTCTCTCTCTCTCTCTCTCTCTCTCTCTCTCTCTCTCTCTCTCTCTCTCTCTCTTATTTTATCTCTGCATTGCATTCTCATCATTTTATCCTCACACATGTTTTAATTGCTTTGAAGCAATCCGTGCAAAGTAACCCGAATCCTTACTTTTACGTTGTTTGAAAAATCCCCTAAGAATCTATTCACCCCCCCCCCCCCTAAATTCTTACCTTAACCCTTTCGGGACCAACATTATACATATTGCACTTTCATTTAAGCAAAATTAAAATATCATTTCAATTCAACCACTATTATATATATATATATATATATATATATATATATATATATATATATATATATATATATATATATATATATATATATATATATATATATATATATATATATATATATATGACTATTTTCAAATACAAACCCCCCTTAAAATACAAACTGTGTACATGTAAGTATGTTAATGTGTGCACGAGCTAATCCCAGATATTGTTGGCAATGTGCCCAGTGTGCATGTAAGTGTGTTAATTTGTGCACGATCTTTGATGGATGGTTGTGATTTTTCCTCCTATGAGCTGTGTGCATGTAAGTATGTTAATGTGTGCACGAGCTAATCCCACAAATTGTTGGCAGTGCGCCCTGTGTGCATGTAAGTATGTTAATGTGTGCACAAGCTCAAGTTTGTATTTTAAGGGGGTTTGTATTTGAATGCAACCATATATATATATATATATATATATATATATATATATATATATATATATATATATATATATATATACATATATACATACAGAAGTTTAAATTCAACACAACTAAAGTATCATTTTAATTCGATTACAGTTTCATTTGATAATATAAGCACAATATGCGCGATAGTTTCATTTTAAATACATTACAGTTTAATGTTGTTCTGAACATACTAAAAATACAAAATTTGTTAAAATTTAACGACTGCATTTTTTTTTTACTTAAAGAAAAGGCGTCAGTTTTTGGACCATGGTCAACCCCACGCAGTCATATTCAATCGTTTATTTCGATTAACATTTGCTACCTAAAATGATATGTACGCACGCACTCATATTCAAATCGTTTGTTTTGATTAATGTTTACTACCTAAAAATCGAAAAAGACTGAGCTAGCTGATATATATCATTTCCATTATAAATAATGGTAGATAAACTTCATTTTACATTATAATTAATGGTAGATAAACCTCATTTTTCATGATAAATAGGGAAAAGGGTCAAATAGGCCCTCGAACTTTAGCTTAAAAGTCAATTAGGTCCCTAAACTTTTTAAAGGTGTAATTACACACATCAATAATTCATTTAAGTGCAATGAAGCACAAAAACAAATTAATGACCTGCTATCACAGATCATTAGGGTTCAAGCCACCTTCTGGCGAATTTTCTGGGAAAAAAAAAAAAAAGTGACCGGCGAAATTTTCTACAAAAGAAGTGACCGGTAAAATTTTCGGCAAATCTGGGTCGGTTGCTGGTCACTTTTTTTTTGTCGGAAAATTCGTCGAAAGGTGACCTAAACTCTAATGACCTGTGATAGCAGGTCATTAACTTGTTTTTGGGCTTCATTACACCTAAATGAATTATTGATGAATGTAATTGAATCTTTAAAAAGTTTAAGGACCTAATTGACTTTTAAGTTAAAGTTCTAGAGCCTATTTGACCCTTTTTCCTTATAAATAATGCTAGATAACCGTCTACTCTCCTTTTATGGCGCGGCAATCCAACAAATTTGATAGGTTGTGAATTGATGACTCATTGTACATTATAAATAACGGTACGGTATGCTTTAATTTTATTGTGCGGCAACCAAATTTGATGGCGACACGACTTAGCAATTTAAAAGATCATTATTGTGTGGCAACCAAATTTAATAGCCCCAATACAAGAAAAATGCATATAGACAACCGTAGAAATTAAAGATAACAGTTTTTAACAAAAGTATTGTTTTTTGTATAAAAAATAACAGTTTGGTTCAAAATTGTTATCTTTGCCGCAACACTTTTGTCAAAGACAATAGTTTTTACTTAACCGTGGTTATAAGTGTGTTGTCTTTGTGCAATTTGAGAAAAGACAACATTACAACGACAACGGTTTTATTTAACCGTTGTCTTTGATATGTTGTCTTTTAAAGTGTACTTGAATAAACAACGCTACAAAGACAACAGTTTTTTAAAACCGTTGTCTCTGCGCATTATTATTTTTTAAAAGACAACGGTTTTATTTAACCGTTGTCATTTGCGTGTTGTCTTTAATAGCACTTGAATACAAAACACTACTACGGTTTTATTTAACGGTTGCACGTTCTTTATTTTTTTTAAGACTACGGCTTTATTTAACCGTTGTCTTTGGTAGTTTTTCTTCTCTCCTTATAAGGTGCTTTAGGTCGAAACTTAAGGTGCATCAGTTTAAAACTTATAGTGCCTCACTTCAAAACTTAAAGTGATACTCGTTGAAAATACATCTAGCATCTTACTTTTCAAAATGTAATGTTAATACAAGTTTGAATTCGCAGCAGGAGCTAAAGATAAGAAAGAAAACGACAATGGTTGCAGAAGATCATTCGCAAACAATTGCAAAAAGGGTTTTTTTTT
Source organism: Ipomoea nil (assembly GCF_001879475.1). Lineage (NCBI taxonomy): Eukaryota > Viridiplantae > Streptophyta > Magnoliopsida > Solanales > Convolvulaceae > Ipomoea > Ipomoea nil. Next base: position 840,337 of record NW_017617738.1, on the reverse strand, counting down.
TTTTTTTTAAAAAAATATGTACCTTCATTCTGGGTCATTGATCTAGATTAGATCAACGGTTCAAATCTCACTCCATTTTTGCCTAGAGTTCCTGCACGTGAACAATCCCTTGTTATATATATTCCGTTGTTATCACATGTCTCACCATCATACTAGCAAGAAGATGTGGAAGCTTAAGATTGGTGAAGGTGGGGGGCCGTACATATACAGTACCAACAATTATGTCGGTAGACAAATATGGGAGTACGACCCTAATGCCGGAACACCGGAAGAAAGAGAAGCGATTGAAAAAGCCCGCCGAGAGTTCACAAAAAACCGGCGGAATGGTTTCCATGTCTGTGGTGATTTGTTGATGAGAATGCAGGTATGTCACATGACACATGCAGTAACAATATAATCCTGATTTGATTGTTTTAGTTTTTAATTTTTGATGATTAATTAGTTGATTAATCTTTGTGTACAGATGATCAAAGAAAGTGGGATTGAAGTGTTGAGCATTCCTCCGATAAGACTAGGAGAGGAAGAAGAAGTGAATTACGAGGCTGTCACAACGGCTGTTAGAAAAGCCGTACGATTGAACCGTGCACTTCAAGCTAGAGATGGCCACTGGCCAGCTGTGAATGCTGGCCCTATGTTTTTCACTCCTCCCTTGGTATCCTATATTTTTTGTTATAATGGTTATTTCAGGAGTGACTTGACAGTCTCACATATTTTTATTTATGAGAAAAGTCAAGGCAAGATACAAATATAATGCTTATAATAAAAAATTTAATATTTCATCCGTCTATCTTCACGTGTCTAGTTCGATTAACGAAGTTTGACTGAAATTATTTTTAATTTAATTTTTTATAATATTAAGTTTAGTATTAATATACAAAATTTATATATTTAGAAACAACACTAAAATTACTATATAATTTAAATATTTTATTCCAGATTAGTATTATATTTTTCAGTATAAGTATTATATTTTGTATGTTGACTCACCAGTCTCACGGAGGTCTCAAAAGAAATTAAAATAATGCTTTAAAATGATTTGCAGCTGATTGCGTTGTACATTAGTGGAACAATTGATAAAATTTTGACGTCGGAGCACAAAAAAGAATTAGTTCGATATATCTACAATCATCAAGTACGTATCAAACTATATATTAATTTCATTTCATGTTCTAAAGATATGATTCTATATATGAAATAATACTGTACCTAATAATTGCAAATGGAATTATTGTCCTTTTCGTTGGTTGTTTTGATTAATAGAATGGAGATGGTGGGTGGGGATTATACGCAGATGGACATAGTACCATGATTGGGTCAGCACTTAGCTATGTGGCCTTGCGTTTGCTTGGAGAAGAAGCTGTTGGTCCCATTGTTAGAGGTCAAAAGTGGATTCTTGATCATGGAGGTGCCACTGGAATTCCCTCATGGGGAAAGCTTTATCTTTCTGTAAGTGTTTTTTTTTTTCTTTTTTTTTAAGTAACTAGAGCTTATTAACGGTGGCGAATAGCTTATAAGAATTCATTTTATTTTTGGTCCTAGATTTATAAGAGTTAATTTAAATAATTATTGGCATAGGTGCTTGGAGTGTATGAGTGGGATGGGTGTAATCCACTCCCACCAGAATTCTGGCTTTTCCCTTCCAATTTTATTTTCCATCCAGGTAATTATTAAAGTGCTTAATTGCTTATTATAATAAAATAAGTAAAGTATTTAAAATTTATAATGATAACTCTCATTATAATATAGCAAAAATGTGGTGTCAATGCCGGACAACGTACATGCCGATGTCATACTTGTATGCAAGAAGATATCATGGACCGTTAACTGATCTTGTTCTTTGCATAAGAAATGAAATTTATGTCAAACCTTATGATCAAATTGATTGGAACAGTGCTCGCATGGATTGTTGTAAGGTTTGTTTTAACACACCTACATATTAATGATATATCAAGTACCTTTTTAAACTGTATATAAAATTAAAATTGACTTGTATACAAACAACTACCCATGCAGGAGGACTTGTACTACCCCCATAGTTTCATACAAGATCTGTTATGGAACACCCTTCAATATTGCATTGAGCCATTCATGAGTTGTTGGCCTTTCAAGAAAATTAGAGAAATAGCTATGAGAAAAGCAATCAAGTATATGCGGTATGAAGCAGAAGAGACCAGATATATTACCGCTGGTTGCGTACAAAAGGTTAAAATATAATGCATTAAACCAAATTACTTTCTAATTAAGTAGAATCATTTAATGAAAAATTGATGGATATATATTGCCTTATAATTTATTACAATTATGTCAAAATTAAATGTCATCAATTATATTATTAATTATTTTTGTAGTTTTCTATATTAATCTAAAAATAATATAATATTATACATATTTATTTTTTAAAATAATATTTTATATAGCTTTTCAAAAATTAGATATTACTTTTAATATCAGTGACTAAATATTTATTTTTGTAGTTTTTCATATTAGTCAAAAAAAAAATCAAATGATATTATCCATATCTAATCTTTGAATTGTTATTTTATGTATATTAGATTTTGAATAAATAGATATTAGTTTTACTATTATTATTAATTATTTTTATAGATTTAATGTTAATAGATTGAGAAAGTATATAGAACAGATACTACCTTGTAATAGAGTCAATAGTACTAAAAAAAAAAATTGTTAATCTAATATAAGAGAATATATATTATCCATATTTAATTATTTTTAAAATATATACTGTTTGCAGTATAAGACTTTTCTATAATCAAATAATATTTATAATTTTATTTATTATTTTTGTAGTTACATATTATATTATATTTTATATATATATATAATACACACACACACACTGCTGAAAATTATTGAATTTCCAATCACCTGAAAATGATCTTAAATCAAGTCGAAAGCCTTGTTCCGACCACTTTTGGTATTCGGAAAAACCTTTATTGCTATTCCCGACCACTTTTTATTTTCGACTTGATTTAAGATCACTTTCAGGTGGTCCAAAATTCCATAATTTCCAGCAGTGATAGTGTGTGTGTGTGCGCGCGCGTGTGTCCTTTGCAAGCAAAAAGTCTAAAAGCTAGGTGGGGGTTGAATAGACTTCTTAACAATTCTAAAAACCTTTTATGAACAGCTCTAAGTGAGTTTGAATTTATAAATTAAAGATAGAAAACTGAATTTCCTTGCAGCAGATCGGAAGTGTTTGAGCTTGCCTTATATAATGTGTAGCTAGGTTTGAAGATTTGAAATGTTAGTGTGTGTAAGTATATATGTGGTTAGTTGCATAGTAGTAGTGAAAATGATGGTAAGGAGATACAGATTTTTATAGTGGTTTAAAAGAACTTTCCTAGTCTACTACTATTCTCCTTAACTCCAATGATTCCATTATGTATTTTATACCCAAATACAAAGTGGCAAGAAGCCTTGAGCTTCTGCCCGATAGTCGTTGAGACAAGAGTCAATCACGAAGTCGCCTTAGCTAATCCTTCACTACCTAATTAGAACTAGTCATCAAGCTATGGTCACACACCAAGTCTCATGCTAGGTTAATCTTCCAACTTTCTTCAACTGAAAGATGGTTGTTGTTGAGGGCTAGACTTGCAAGAATCAAATTGATTCATTTTCTCTTTTTTTTTTTTTAGCTTAGAAGCTTGATTAAACAATGTAGCACTTCAACAATAGCTCGAAGAGTTGATCACTTTTTATTTTTCAATAATTCGCATAGCCCTTCTCTTTTCTTCTAAGCTTGACGTCCTCCTTTTATAAATGAGGAGGGATGAGCATCATCTTGAAATTCGAAGTTACCCGTTGTCACTCAGCAAATGTTAGCCATCCAAAAGCTGCCAAAATCCCCTAAATTAACTTCCATATATATCTCTAAAATCTTGCAGCTTGATATCAGAGGAATGAAAGAAAATGTGACAAGGGTATATCTGTACTTTCATTTTCTTGCATTAGTTGTTACAACTGCCACCACACTATTTAATAAGTGGCAGATTCCCCTTCCTTGATTGTAACGTCCATCTTCATCTTCTCCGCCCAAATGAATAAACTCTCATACTTTCTTCAAGCTTAGTCTGTATCGCGAAATGGTATCAGAGCGACGATCGAGCTCATACGCCGCCGCCGTTACCGACGAAGCCAGCCAAGGAGGACATGCAACTACACCAGCAGTTGGATCGCCAACACGCACGTCCTCAACAGCAACTCCACAGAGGAGTCTTCATCTGCAAAGGAGCTACGCAGTGGAAGATATGAAGAATCCATATTTCCTCAGTGCAAGCGAAAATCCTTCTGCGATTCTGGTTAGTCCGCCTCTAGCAGGGAGCTCCAACTACGCTTCCTGGTCAATCTCGATGAAAATTGCTTTGGAAGTCAAAAACAAATGGTGCCTCGTTGACGGAAGCCTTCCAGCACCAAACAGAGACAACAGCCGCTATAGAGCTTGGAGGCGCTGCAATTTGATGGTGTGCTCGTGGATTTTTAGATCGGTTCATGCCTCCATCGCTCAATCCATCATGCATATAGAGAGTGCAGTAGACGTCTGGGAGGATCTGAGAAAGCATTTCGCACAGTGCGACGCTCAGAAGATCTCCGCCTTACAGAGTGAGATATACGAGGCGAAGCAAGGTAATCTCTCTATTAGTGATTACTATACCAAATGTAGAACTATGTGGGAACAAATGAATGCTTTAAGACCTATTCCTAGTTGTAAATGTGAACCGAAAGGTGCCTGTGACCTCATTGATATAATTAGAAAGGAAAGGGAGATCGATCAAGTCATACGGTTTCTCCAAGGGTTAAATGATGATTATAATGGTCTGAAATCTAGTGTCCTTGTTATGGATCTATTGCCGGAAGTATATAAGGTGTATGTGATGGCCGAAAAGGTTGAGAGGCAGATTAGTGCACCAATTCTGAGTAGCAATAATATGGAGATCAGTCAGGCAAACAGTGTCCAAAATGCTCATAGTTCTACAGAGGAGATGGTGGCTGTTATGAACTCCTATAATGCTAAGAATTATGGAAGCAATGCAGGCAATAAACCTAAGTGCGTTTTCTACGGAATGACGGGGCACACCGTTGACAAGTGCTACAAAAAGCACGGTTATCCCCCCGGGTGGATTCCGGGATACAAATCTAAGATGAAACAACAGAGTGTTGCACCAGTGGTGAGCAACTCAACAGACCTGGGAATTTCCAGTGATCAATTTCAGAAACTGATGATAGCTTTGCAAAATCAGATGGGGCAGCAGCCTACTAGTTCCAGTGCCACAGCTGCAGTATCCTTGATTCCAAAATTCACTGAGAATGCTGAGGAAGGCAAGTATTCTATTTCTCAAATTAATTTCCTTTCAATTTGTGCATCAACTTGGATTTTAGATTCCGGGGCCACGGACCACATAGCTTGTTCTATTGAACTGTTTGATGAGTATTATAATGTTGAAGGGGATGAAGTTAGCCTGCCGAATGGGAGTCGAATTACAGTTAGAAACAGAGGCACTGTAAGGCTTAGACATGATTTATTGCTTAAAGATGTTATGCATATTCCAACATTTCACTTTAATATCGTCTCAGTAAGCAAGTTGCTCCAAGAGAAGTCTTATAGCCTAACATTCTCCTCTGAACAGTGTATAATTCAGAAGCCACATGGGATGACGATTGGTTTAGCTGAACAAGAGAGAGGGCTCTATCTGTTGAAGCCACCAAAGGAATCTGTTGTTCACAAAAGTTTAGTCATGCAATGTAATAAAACTGAGATTTGGCATAGGCGTTTGGGACACTTTCCTGTAAATAAGTTGCATTTGCTTAAAGAGACTCAAAATTTGCCCATAGTGAATAAAGCTTGTGATGTATGTCACTTTGCCAAACAAAAACGTTCTCCTTTTCCAATAAGTATTTCTTCTTCAAATACTTGCTTCGAGTTTATACATGCAGATATTTGGGGTCCCTTCCCGTTTTGTTCAATGAAGGGAGAACGCTATTTCTTGACATTGGTAGATGATTACTCCCGGTTTACGTGGCTACATTTGATGAAAAGAAAGGTCAGAAGTTGGGAACCTGATAAAACAGTTTCATAGATATGCTTATACACAATTTGGAATTCTAATTAAGACAATTAGAAGTGACAATGGGCCCGAGTTCAACTTGACAGATTTCTATGGTGAGAAGGGAATAATTCATCAGAGTTCGTGTGTCAACACTCCGCAGCAAAACGTTGTGGTAGAAAGGAAGCATCAACATATCCTCAACGTGGCCAGAACCTTACGCTTCCAAGCCCAGCTGCCTCTAGAGTTTTGGGGCCAATGTGTCATGCACGCCGTATACATCATCAACCGCATCCCATCTCCAGTGATTGAAGGGGTTAGTCCTTACCGCAAACTGTATGGTAAAGATCCTACTTTCACTATGCTAAGAGTTTTTGCTTGCTTGTGTTTTGCTTCAACTTTACCTCACTCAAGGAACAAGATGGATCCTAGAGGAAGAAAATGTGTATTCATTGGCATACCAGCTAATACGAAGGGATACATATTATATGACTTGCTTGATAACACTGTTTTTGTCTCGCGAGATGTGGTTTTCTATGAGCAGTAATTTCCTTTCTCCGGGCAGCCAGTAAAGACATTCCCTCAATCTTTCAATCCTTCTCTACCAATTATCCCCATATCAACTATGTTGAATTATGAGCAGCCACAAGCTTCATGGGCTAATCATGAGTCCACTCCAGCGGACCCCTCTATTGATCAGTCATCGAATGAGCTTCATCCTACCATAGTTGAATCCTTTCCAGTGGATAGTGACACTCCCAATACAACCATCCACAAGGAGGAGGCCATTGTTAATTCCCCAATTCCCTTGAGAAGGTCACACAGAGAAAGGCACATACCCAGAAAGTTACAAGAATATTTTTGTGACATGGTTCGGAAACAAGGTTCTTCGCCTTATACTATATCAAAGTATGTATCGAATGATCGCCTAGACCCCTTGCATATGGCTCTCACATTATCTGTCACGTCTATAACGGAGCCTCGCACATATAATCAAACCATCAAAGAGGAATGCTGGAGGAATGCAATGAAGGCAGAAATTACTGCTCTGCAAAATAATAAGACATGGCAGCTAACAGACTTACCAGTTGGAAAGATCCCCATAGGTTGTAAGTGGGTCTACAAAGTCAAGCTCAAAGCAGATGGTTTTATCGAACGATATAAGGCCAGGCTGGTGGCTAAGGGTTACACGCAACAACTAGGCGTGGACTACATCGAAACTTTTTCTCCGGGAGCTAGGATGAAAACTATTAGAACTTTCCTAGCTGTGGCTGCATCCAAAGCATGGCATGTTTACCAATTAGACATCAACAATGCCTTTCTCCATGGGGATTTAGACGAAGAGGTTTATATGGTTCTCCCCCCGGGCTTCCAAGGAGAGAAGCCGAACCAAGTTTGTAAACTGCTGAGATCGTTGTATGGCTTAAAGCAGGCGAGCCGGCAGTGGAATGCCAAACTCACAGCCGCCCTTTTGCGTGATGGTTTCAAGCAAGCAGCTGCTGATCCGTCTCTTGTTAGGAATATAGCGGAATAATGCGGAAGCGAAGAATCGAAAATTGAGAATTATAGAAGTTAAATAATAGGGAAAAATAATATAAATAACAAATGAAAGAGGATTACAAAGAAAATATATATATATCTATGTACGTGGAGAAAGAAGAATGAATTCAATTAATTGATATTGATAAGTACAAATTACAATGGCAAATATTGAACATATTTATACACTAGAACTAAGAGACAAAAACGGCAAGCAAAACAATGAGAGCAAAACCCGGAGGAATGTGTAGGAGCACGACGCAAGGTTGCAAACGACGCGGGCAATTGAGAGAGACCAATTCTTCATAGATTTGAGACATAAAAAATATTATTTTCTAACAATCTCCACCTTGGATCAAATTCAATGTGGGAATTAACAACTGAAACAGCCGACTAAACTCAAGCACTGCTTGAACTTAGTGATAGGTAGAGGCTTGGTGAGGTGAGCATATCTGCTGGATTCTCCAATGTATGAATCTTCTGAACGACTATATCTCCCGCAGCTACAACATCTCGAATAAAATGATATCTGACATCAATGTGTTTGGTTTTGGCATGATAGGTATCATTCTTGGTGAGATGGATAGCACTTTGACTATCAGAGAACATAATAGTGTGACCTTGTGAAACACCAAGTTCCATAACCAAACCCTGTAGCCAAGTAGCTTCTTTGACACCTTCTGTTGCTGCAATATATTCCGCCTCAGTCGTAGATAACGCAACAATAGACTGAAGCGTAGCTTTCCAACTGATAGCACAATTACAAAGAGTGAAAATATAACTGGAAAGCGACCGACGTCTGTCAAGATCACCACCATAATCAGAATCTACAAAGCCCACAATATCAGTAGATGTAGAAGAATTTCGATCAAAAACCAAGCCCAAAGACGAAGTACCCTTTAGGTACCGTAGAATCCATTTAACGGCGTTCCAATGTTCCTTACCAGGGTTATGCATGTAACGACTCACAACACTTACAGCATGAGCCAAATCAGGTCTAGTGCATACCATAGCATACATAAGACTTCCAACAGCACTAGAGTAAGGAACTTTTGACATATAAGCCACATCAACATCAGACTTAGGGCATGAACCAGAGGATACCTTAAAATGTGCACCAAGTGGAGTAGACACAGGTTTACAATTGGACATATTGAATCGATCAAGAACCTTCTCAACATACTTTTTCTGGGATAGATAAAGTTTACCCGCTTGACGATCCCTGTGTATCTCCATGCCAAGAATCTTCTTTGCTGCACCGAGGTCTTTCATCTCAAACTCATTGCTTAGTTGAGACTTCAAGTCATCAACCAGAGACATATCAGGGGAAGCAATGAGCATATCATCAACATAAAGAAGCAAATAGACAAAAGACCCTTTAGAAAATTCTTTAAAATAGACACAACTATCATACTGGCTTCTTGAGAATCCTTGCCCCAACATACACGCATCAAACCACTTATACCATTGCCTTGGAGCTTGCTTTAACCCATAAAGAGATTTTTGTAGATGGCAGACACAATGTTCCTTCCCAGGAACTTCAAATCCCTCAGGTTGGTACATGTAAAGTTCTTCATCAAGCTCTCCATGTAGGAAAGCAGTCTTTACATCAAGTTGCTCCAACTCCAAATCAAAAAGAGCAACAAAAGCAAGTAGAACACGTATAGAAGTATGACGAACAACTGGAGAAAAGATCTCGTTAAAGTCAATACCTTCACGTTGATCAAAACCTCGAACAACTAACCGTGCCTTCCACCGTGCTTTCTCAACCCCAGGAATGCCTTCTTTCTTTTTGTAAATCCACTTACAGCTCAATGGGCGTTTACCTTTCGGCAAATCTACCAGCTCCCAAGTCTCATTCTTATGGAGACTTTCCATCTCTTCTTGCATAGCAACCAACCACTTGGACGAGTTGGCACACGAAATAGCCTCAGAATAGCAGGATGGATCACCATCAACCTCCTGTGCAACTGAAAGAGCATAAGCAACCATGTTGGTTTCATCATCACTAGCATACCTAGCAGGTTTTTTAATTATCCTCCTAGGACGATCCATAGCAATGGAATACTCTCGTTGTGGCTCGACGAGAGGTGTTGTGCTAGTAGATGCATCATCTTTAGTATTACCATCAGCAGTAGTAACACTATCAATAGGCCTGAACTCAAACTCCACCTTCTCACCAGTATTCTGCGTCTCATCTGTACAGGGAACTTTTCCAGAAGAAAGTAGTGCATTTTCGTCAAAAGTGATATCTCGACTCAGAATGATTTTCCGAGAATCAGGAGACCATAGACGATACCCTTTTGACTCAGAGGCATAACCAAGGAAAATGCATTTGACAGCTCTCGGGTTCAATTTACCCGTACTGGAATGAGCATAAGCAGGACATCCAAAAACTCTTAAGATAGAGTAGTCAACAGGATTACCTGACCAAACTTCCTCTGGAATTTTGAAATCAAGGGATGAATGTGGAGATCTATTCACCAAATAGCACGCAGTAGAAACGGCCTCGGCCCAAAAATCACGCCGTTTCCATAACCCAGCATTAGAGAGCATACAACGAGCTCTTTCCAATAGAGTCCTGTTCAAACGTTCGGCAACACCATTCTGCTGGGGTTTACCAGGCAAGGTCTTGTGCCTGGCAATTCCATTTGCCGCACAAAAGTCATTGAAATCTGACTCACAGAACTCCAAGCCATTGTCTGTCCTGAGCTTCTTGACTTTTTAACCTGTCTGAGTCTCAACAAGTATTTTCCATTTCTTGAAAATAGAAAATGCTTGATTTTTATGTTTCAGGAAATAGACCCAGACTTTACGAGAAAAGTCATCAATAATAGACATAAAATATCTACAGCCTCCCATAGACTGAAATTTAGTTGGTCCCCATAAATCGGAATGTATATATTCCAATACATCTTTGGTACGGTGTGTAGCAGTAGAGAAACTAACTCTCTTTTGTTTCCCAAAAACACAATGCTCACAAAATTGTAATTTACCCGTACCTGAACCACCAAGGAGACCTTTCTTGCTCAGGAGATGCATGCCTTTCTCACTCATATGCCCCAGACGCATATGCCATAATTGAGTGAGATCCGCATCAGACATCGATGAGGATACCGCTACTGAACCTGTCACAGTACTGCCATGCAACACGTACAAGCTTCCAGAACGAGAAGCTTTCATGAGAACAAGAGAGCCTTTTATGACTTTCAGAACTCCACCTTCAGCTATGTACTTGCACCCCAGAGATTCCAAGGTGCCCAAGGATATCAGATTGCGTTTCAAATCAGGAATATACCGAACATTGGTAAGAGTCCTGACAACATTATCATGAGTTTTAATATGAACACTTCCAATTCCACTAACCTTGCATTGGGTATCATTACCCATCAAGACAACTCCACCATCAACTGGTTCCAGAGAGACGAACCAGTCTTTGTGAGGACACATGTGGAACGTACAACCAGAGTCCAAAATCCACTCAGTCTTGCTCCGTTTGTCACCGGAGCTAACAGATAACATAACATCGCCTTCTGAATCACTTTCAACAACACTAGCTTCAGCAGACTTCTTTTCTCTCTCTTGCTTGTTTTTCAACTTGAAGCATTCAGTCACATCGTGACCCTGCTTCTTGCAGTACTTACAGGATTTGTTGGACTTACGTCCTTTGGACTTGGATCTAGATTTTTTATTGCTACTCTCTGTTTCAAGTGAACGACCCCTTACAGTCAAGCCTTCACCTTTGTCCTCAGACTTAATTTCAGAGTCAAACTTTTCTTTGGACAATAAGTTTGACTTAACATTGTCAAAAGTAAGGGTATCACTACTATTACCATACAGCATAATTTCTTTGAAATGCTTGTACGATTTAGGGAGAGAGACAAGCAATAACACAGCACGATCTTCATCTTCAATTACGACATCAATATTTTCCAAGTCCAATAAAATAGAATTAAATTCATCCAAGTGAGATTTAATCGAAGTACCTTCCGTCATACGGATTGTGTACAGACGCTCCTTCAGGCGTAGCTTGTTCGCCAGAGACTTGGCCATATAAAGCGACTCCAGCTCGGACCATAAATCTGACGTAGTCTTCTCACTTACCACTTCACGTAGAACCTCTTTAGACTGGCACAATTGAATGGTTGAACGTGCCTTGTCATCCAAATCTTCCCAATCTTCATCTGTCATTGTAGCCGGTTTCTTCTTCTTCCCAGCTAGCGCTTTCTTCAAACCGTTCTGGGTTAGAACGGCTTCCATCTGAACCTTCCAGATAGAAAAGCTAATTTTCCCGTCGAACTTCTCGATATCGAACTTGGTAACAGTTGACATCTTTGAAAATAACTCTCAATTAAACTTGGCTCTGATACCACTTGTTAGGAATATAGCGGAATAATGCGGAAGCGAAGAATCGAAAATTGAGAATTATAGAAGTTAAATAATAGGGAAAAATAATATAAATAACAAATGAAAGAGGATTACAAAGAAAATATATATATCTATGTACGTGGAGAAAGAAGAATGAATTCAATTAATTGATATTGATAAGTACAAATTACAATGGCAAATATTGAACATATTTATACACTAGAACTAAGAGACAAAAACGGCAAGCAAAACAATGAGAGCAAAACCCGGAGGAATGTGTAGGAGCACGACGCAAGGTTGCAAACGACGCGGGCAATTGAGAGAGACCAATTCTTCATAGATTTGAGACATAAAAAATATTATTTTCTAACATCTCTGTTTACTAAGGGTACAGGCCGTGACTATATTGCTCTTTTGATATACGTTGATGACATCCTAGTGGCAAGCAGTGAATTAACTAATATTCAACAAATCAAAGAGTCACTGGATGAGGCTTTCAAAATTAAAGACTTGGGTGTTCTAGGATATTTTTTGGGTATTGAGGCCAAAGTCACCACTGCTGGTTTGGATTTGTGTCAAAGGAAGTATGCCCTTGACATCTTGAATGATGCCGGATTCATCAATTGCAAACCAGTGAGCACGCCAATGGTCCCGGGCTCTCACTTATCACAACATGATGGCACACCGCTAAATGATCCCGGCAGTTATCGTCGTTTGATTGGGAGATTGTTGTATCTTACGGCCACAAGGTCGGATATCACATATGCTGTTCATCAGCTTAGTCAATTCGTTAGCTCTCCAACCGACATCCACATGGCTGCTGCACATTGCATACTTCGTTATATCAAAGGGTCGCCTGGACAAGGCATTCTATATCCAACTGCCACCACTCTTCTGCTCAAGTCTTTCTCCGATTCAGACTGGGCTTCATGCCATGACACCCGCAGATCAGTCACAGGATATTGCATATTTCTTGGCCAATCCCTTGTATCTTGGAAATCGAAGAAACAAGCTACAGTTTCAAAATCTTCATCTGAGGCAGAATACCAGGCACTTGCTACCATTGTTTGCGAGCTACAATGGCTCACTTCATTACTTCAGGCTTTGCAGGTTGTTGCCAGTGAGCCTGCCATTGTCTACTACGACAACAAGTCCGCTGTTGCGATTGCTGAAAATAATGTCTTCCACGAAAGAACTAAGCATATTGAAATCGATTGCCACATAGTTCGCGAAAGAATTGCTCAAGGCCTTGTCAAGCTGCTCCCTGTTTCTACTCTCAACCAAGTCGCAGATGGTTTTACCAAGGCTCTTCCAATCTCACTGTTTGGATCTTTTGTCTCTAAGCTGGGTGTTCAAAATTTACACACTCCACCTTACGGGGGGGTATTAGAGGAAGGAAAGAAAATGTGACAAGGGTATATCTGTACTTTCATTTTCTTGCATTAGTTGTTACAACTGCCACCACACTATTTAATAAGTGGCAGATTCCCCTTCCTTGATTGTAACGTCCATCTTCATCTTCTCCGCCCAAATAAATAAACTCTCATACTTTCTTCAAGCTTAGTCTGTATCGCGAAAAAAAACTATTTCCCATTCAGTGTGTATGAGCACTACAAAGTCAAAAAGAACTATTCCTGCTTATCACAAATTTGTCTCGCATGTAAACTCCTAGGTGTCAAACAAGTTGCATTCTTCAACAACTCATTTTGTTCTTCCTTGTATGAACTTCTTCTAAGGACAATCTTCCTTAAGCTCCTATGAACTTGAATAATATCACTGAATGCCTTTTCATCTTCCATGAAAATCATTTTTGAGTTATTTTCCTTCTGATCCCCTTTGCTTCATTCTGAATTCTTTCCCTTTTTTTTTCGCCGTCTTCCGGAGCCCTTCCTACTATATGCTTCCTTCTGGAGCATTTCATTTCGCGTTTCATTCTATTTTTTTCATTATGAACCTGCTTCCTTTGGGTCAGATGATTTACGAAGCCTATCTAGATTTACAGTGAAGAATGAGGTGTCTAATGGGCCTATATAGTACGTATCTTTTACATCATCAACACTATTAACATTTATTCCTAACATTTTCTTTCTTTTTGATGATGTCAAAATATAAAGAGGTTTTGTTGATCACACTCTCACCATAAACGAATATAATGTTATTAATCAATTTTTGGGCACATGAGTGTTCTGAAAATTACAAAATACAACTATTACAAGATATAAAAATCAAAGTAGCTTCAATCAACTCGAATTTCTCTTATCACTATGGATGCCCACTTCTTCCCCCTAAGTGTTAGCATTTTCTAACCATTTACCTCTTGAGCCTTTTGCTTGGTTTTCTCTCTAACTCTTCCCTAGCTCTCTGACTCCTTTTCATATCCTCTTCTTGCTTCCTTTTTGCTTCTTCCACCTTCTTAAGTAGTTCATCTTATTGAGCCATTTCTCCCTTTTATTTATAGAACCACTCTAAAGTTATTCTGGTATACCTTTATCATTCTATCAAACTTGTCCTTGGTATAGTTCGGTAGATCGCACAACTTGAACGCTTCATCCAATCCACCATTCGAGTTTCTTTACCTTGGTCTAGGTATGAAACTAGCCATCATCAAATCAGAATTTGACGGAAATGCCCTACCAACACCATTCCTTGATCCTACATTTATTCCTCTGGTTTAGTTTTGAGTATTTCCTTTTGGGATAAGTTCTTCTGATAGGAATTGTTTCCTTCCAATTTGGATCAACGATCCTTCAAGTAGGTACCCATTCCTTCTGAACATTTTTGGAGGACTTCCACTTCTTCCATTGATCTCCTTGCTTTTTATAAAATTCCATCTTTGAATTTTTGTGAGGGACATTGGCAATTTTCTTGTAACCTAAGCAAGTCTGATTATGATTTCCTTTATAATCAACTTATGTTGAATTATGAGCTTGTACCAAATTATCTTCCAATTGATGAATAGATTCCTTAATAAATATCTTCTAATAAAAGGTGGTGCCTGAGAAAATGAGGAAATAAAATCAAGTTTGGTTCAAGGTTTTTGTATAGCAAGAAAAGTGTCCATTGATTTAGAACTACCTGTATACATGTCATAAGCTCTTTAAGCTTTTATGTTCTAGTTTTTCTTTTTGTGCACTCTTTTTTCGATCTTTCATGCTCAGCTTTGAGTTTATTTAATTCTGAGGTAAAACTACTAAGGGTTTAATTTTCAACTACTCCTCACTGAACCTAGAATTATCAATTTTTAATTAGTTGATTTTTAGAATTTAGTATATTGTGCTCCATGGGGATTTTAGAAAACTTGCTTGACATTTCAAGAAATGTGTCATAGCGACTCTTTGGCGCACTATTTAAAGATTTAGAAGAAGATGTAGACGTTGCCTCTTTTTCTTCATTATCATTAACCATAATTGATTTCCATCGTTCTGCTGTTGTTGCATTCTTATTGTTCGGTAGAGCTGGCCTGGTGGGCTCTTCTTGCACAACGTTAGCCATTAGAAAAATTAATGCTTCTTGTTCCGAATCGTAAGAAGAGTTTCTTTTGAAAGAACTGTTGCTAGGCTCACTTTCTTTCGCTCCATCATCCGACATGAGAGTCTTCCTTCTAAATTTCTTCTCATCTTTCTTCTACTCATGCTTGTCATGCTTCTTCACATCTTTTGTTGAGCTTGTTTTCTCTTCTTCAAGATAAGAGCAATCAGCTTTGAAGTGTCCCGGTTTCTTGCAATTATAGCAAATCCTTTCATAATTATCTACTTCTGTATTTACCTTTCGATTGGATGATCTTTGCTTCTTGGGAGTTCTCTCAAATTTCCCTTTGTTGGTTGTGCCTCGGTAACTTCTTAAACTTTTTCTAAAGAAGTTTCATCTATCATCTTCTTCCAAATCTTCCTTCTTTGAGCTCGACATTCTTTTAGATCCTTTAGATGTTGAAGGAACGTCATTTCCCATTAGTGCAATTGCAGGCCTTCCACATGCAGCTTCTTTCTTGTCTAGTATCACCATGTCATATTCATGGTCTTTGAGATTCCAGAACTAGGACTCAGTGTTGATGGTGGAGAATTCCTTGTTACTCCTGATGGTTGTTACCTTTCATAACCATTCTTTCGGTAATGCCCTCAGGATATTTTAATTTTATCTCACATTGAGTGTAATTCTTCTGCAACACAAACAACTCACCGAATATATTAGTAAATTGGGTTTCCATTTGGTCAATGGATTCACCCATAGCATCTCAAAAGAATCAAACTTTCGAACAACAATGTTAAGCTTAATCTCCCTGATTTGTTCATTTCATATGGAGATCAGAGTTCCCATAACTTTGCTGAGGATGACCATATCTAATATCTTCATGATCTCATTCCTTGCTTGTTAGCCAACTTGGCGAGAATGTGGTATTCTTTGGTCCAATCTTTGTAGGTAGAGTTTTGGAACCCTAATAGGTCTTGGAGGTTGATCTTCTTCCTCTTCTTATGATCTTGGTTCAGATGGTCCTGCTCATGGGGTTAGAGGTGCAGTGTTGATTTTTTCTATTATGATTGGTCCATTGCGACATCCCACATCGGTGAATGTATTGCTAAGAGATTTGTTTGGAGTCTTGTCTTCCATTCCTCAAAATCTTCATGTGCATAATTTGGAATAAAATTCATACCTTTTTGCATTTTAAAATTTTAGCTACAATAAAAATTTTGAAAATAGTTTTTTAGATTTTCTCAAGATGACCAATTAAATTAAATATGAATGAAATTATTAAAACTCTATTTTTGGGTATAGAGTTTGCAAATGATGTGCTGGTGGGCCGAAGATCCTACTTGCGATGAGTTTAAATACCATCTCGCTAGAATTCCTGATTACTTATGGGTTTCAGAAGATGGAATGACAATGCATAGTTTTGGTAGTCAGAATTGGGATTCCACTTTTGCCACCCAAGCTATAATTGCCAGTGGCATGGTAGAAGAATATGGAGACTGCTTGAAAAAGGCTCACTTCTATATCAAAGAATCACAGGTATGGTAAAAAATTTGATCAAAATGTAGCTAGTTTTAGATATAGAATCTGAAACCTAATTAACTTTCCAATTCAACTCCCTTTAACACTAATAACGATAATATGCAGATAAAAGAAAATCCAAAAGGAGACTTCAGAAGTATGTATCGTCATTTCAATAAAGGATCATGGGCATTCTCTGATCAAGACCAGAGTTGGGCTCTCTCCGACGGCACAGCAGAAGCTCTTAAGGCAATCTACTTTTATTTAATCAGACAATCACATTTTTGATACGTTACGTTGGGTGCTGAACTTGGCCCCTTTAAGCCCTCTACCGGCCTCCACCCAACAATCCCTTAGTCACCGGGTGGTAGACTTGTCTTTATCGACCTCCACCCAACACATTACATTTTCATCTTAATCCAATCCATCTCACAAATAATGATGTTAAAAAAATTCACCTTTGTGAACTTTGCTGCAGTGTCTGCTACTCCTTGGGCAAATGCCTCCCGAAATTGCAGGAGAAAAGGCCGATGCTCAGCGCATTTATGATGCTATAGATGTTTTGCTTTATCTTCAGGTAAGACTTTCCCATTTTTCTTTCCACTAAGAGCCATAGCCAACATTATTGACTACATACTAATTAACATTATATTTTTACATTGAAGAGTCCCGAAAGTGGTGGTTTTTCTGTTTGGGAGCCTCCAGTTCTGCAACCATATATGCAACTATTGAATCCCTCTGAATTCTTTGCAGATATTGTATTAGAGAAAGAGTAAGCTAAGATCATAATTCTTCTTTCACACCATATAAATAAAATGACTAATCTTCATACTAACTACTGTATATGCTATGGATATTATTGTGGGTTATTAGGCATGTAGAACCTACTGGAACTATAATCAGTGCTCTTGCAGCCTTCAGATGTGAATATCCAAATTATAGACCAAAAGAAATTGAAATTTCTATTGCAAAGGCAGCAGAATACCTTGAAAATCAACAGCAAGCCGATGGGTCATGGTATGGGTATTGGGGAATTTGCTTCCTCTATGGCACTTGCTTTGCCCTATTAGGGCTGGCAGCTGCCGGAAAGAATTACGAGAATAGTGAAGCCATTCGCAAAGCTACTCACTTTTACCTATCAAAACAAAACCAAGAAGGTGGCTGGGGGGAATCCCTTGAATCTTGCCCAAGCATGGTACGTACTAACATCTGCTCAAATAAAAAAGAACCAATGCTTTATATTTGTCAATTTTTTTTTCCTTTTTTATAAAATTTGTCAAATTCTCTTGTCACTATTGGGAATTCTGAAATTTCCGACCACCTGAAAGTGATCTTAAATCAAGTTGAAAGCCTTGTTCCGACCACTTTTGGTATCCGGAAAAATCCTTGTTGCTATTTTCGACCACTTTTTGCTTTTAACTTGATTTAAGATCACTTTCAAGTGGTCAAAAATTCAATAATTTCCAGTAGTGTGTTCTACCATTGATAATTTTATGGAGCAGAAATACATACCGTTAGAAGGGAATCGTACAAATTTTGTACAAACATCATGGGCAATGCTAGGACTCATGTACACTGGACAGGTTAGTACTGTTTAGTGAAATATAATTGTACGCTTTAATGTATGTTCAAAGAACAAATAATGTAATTAAGGGTGTGTTTTGTCCAACTAGGTTGAGAGGGATCCAACTCCTTTACACAAAGCAGCTAAGTTATTAATCAATGCACAAATAGAAGATGGAGATTTCCCTCAACAAGTAAGTCAATTGTTTTAATTAAACTATTTACCTCCCTACGTATTTGTATTTCAAATGTTAGAAAAATAAATTTTTTTTGTCTTAATATTTATAGAAAATAGCAATTTTAATTCTTCAATTGCTATCATAAGTATTAATGACCCTTCAAATTTTTGCAAGGTAACCGTTTTGGTTTCTTGAATTATTATTGATACTTTATATTGTTTGATTGATTCTATTGGCGAGATTGTGAGAAATCAAACCATCACTTTATGCAAAATTGGAGGATCAATAAATTCTTACATCAACCGTACCATTCAAAAGGGCGGTTGAAATTACTACTTTATCTACTATCTATACTATACGGCAAATTATATTATGCACCACGGTGCATAATCGATTATGCACCGCGCGTCTTTTTTTTTAAATGAAAATTAACAGTGTTTATTTCCGCCGTTTCGCACCCTTTTGTAAAAAGTAACTCTGTTATTCAGTGTCATTTTGTATACACTGCAGTTTCAGTTGAACACAACTATAGTTTCATTTCGATATAACTATAGTTTCATTCGATATTTATAGACTCAAATATGTGAAAATGTTATTTAATTTTATTTTATATACACTATAGTTTCATTAAAACACAACTACATGATCATTTTGATATAATTACAGCTTCATTGTACAATATACACTCAAATATGTGAAATGTTATTCAGTTTCAGTTTATATACACTGCAGTTTCATTTCACTATAACTACAGTATCATTTTGATATAACTGCAGTGTCGGTTTGGATATACTGTAGTGTCAGTTGGTGTTTAATATACCAAACAAACGGACTCCGTTAACTCTAACAGCGGACCGTTTTTTTACTTAAAGAAACGGCGTCGTTTTTTACCGCGGTGCACATGCACCGCGGTCTATAATATAACGACTGATACTATACTAATAAGAGCCCAAGAGAGTTAGGCTTATATGGGTAGAAAAAATAGCGGTCAAATTTTTTAATCAAATTAATGGCTTAGATTGATCCGATTTTAATTTTTCTTTAAGATTTCCTAATTTATCCTTAATGAATATGATTATCCGTTAACTTTCCCGTTAAATATTATCTTTTCCGTTAATTTCTGTTAGTTCACCATTAACTTACTCGTTGATTTCAATAAGAAAGGTTTTAGGTTCGAACCTCATCCCAATCAAAGTTGGCATAATTAGTACTCTATTTTACTCTTATTAATTAAAATAATAATTTAGTAGTCACAACAACAAATAATACATATGTATTTCTTTAATTTAGAATTATGTGTCTACAATATATTTATTTAAAAAAATTATTCATTATCAACAAATTAAATAAGAGTAATAATTTCATTAGTTATATTGTCTTTATTTTTCTCCAATATAAAAATTATTTACATTCAAATTCACCAATTGATTATATTTGTTTCATTGTCCCTACATCTACTATACTAATAAGAGTCCAAGAGAGTTAGGCCTATAATGGGTAGAAAAAATGACGGTCAAATTTTTTAATCAAATGAATGACTCAGATTGATTCGATTTTAATTTTTCTTTAAGATTTCCTAATTTATCCTTAATGAATATGATTATCCGTTAACTTTCCCGTTAAATATTATCTTTTCCGTTAATTTCTGTTAGTTCACCGTTAACTTACTCATTGATTTCAATAAGAAAGGTTTTAGATTCGAACCTCATCCCAATCAAAGTTGGCATAATTAGTACTCAATTTTACTCTTATTAATTAAAATAATAATTTAGTAGTCACAACAACAAATAATACATATGTATTTCTTTAATTTAGAATTATGTGTCTACAATATATTTATTTAAAAAAATTATTCATTATCAACAAATTAAATAAGAGTAATAATTTCATTAGTTATACTGTCTTTATTTTTCTCCAATATAAAATTTATTTACATTCAAATTCACCAATTGATTATATTTGTTTCATTGTCCCTACATCTACTATACTAATAAGAGTCCAAGAGAGTTAGGCCTATAATGGGTAGAAAAAATGACGGTCAAATTTTTTAATCAAATGAATGACTCAGATTGATTCGATTTTAATTTTTCCTTAAGATTTCCTAATTTATCCTTAATGAATATGATTATCCGTTAACTTTCCCGTTAAATATTATCTTTTCCGTTAATTTTTGTTAGTTCACCGTTAACTTACTCATTGATTTCAATAAGAAAGGTTTTAGATTCGAACCTCATCCCAATCAAAGTTGGCATAATTAGTACTCTATTTTACTCTTATTAATTAAAATAATTAAAATAATAATTTAGTAGCCACAACAACAAATAATACATATGTATTTCTTTAATTTAGAATTATGTGTCTACAATATATTTATTCAAAAAAATTATTCATTATCAACAAATTAAATAATTAAGAGTAATAATTTCATTAGTTATATTGTCTTTATTTTTCTCTAATATAAAAATTATTTACATTCAAATTCACCAATTGATTATATTTGTCTCATTGTCCCTACAATGTCTTTATTAAAAAAAAAATTATTCATTATCAATAAATTAATTAAGATAAATAATTTAATTAGTTATATTGTCTTTATTTTTCTCCAATGTAAAAATTCTTTACATTCAAATTCATCAATTGATTATATTCACTACATTGTCTATTATCTTTTTTTTGTACTATTTTTTTTGATTAAATATCAAAGTTATAATACAAAGTAATGTTGTATATTTATTTACCAAGTATTTTATTAATAACATGAAAAAATTAAAAATATATATATAATTAATAAAGCCAATCATATTACTACTTGAGGGATTTGTTGACAAAGAGAGTATTCAAATCACACAACAAATTGATGTGAGAACTATCTCGCAATGTCCTTGTTTGATAATCAGCAGTTAGCGGTTAGCATTAGCGTTAGCGGATTTAACCAGCGAATTATATCAACGGTTGGTAAAAAGATATTTGAAAAAATTAGTTGTTTAGATTAACATGTAAAATGACCTAAGGGTATACATATATTTAATAATAATTTAATAATAATAATAATAATAATAATTGTTTTTAAAAAATAAAAAAATATAAGTAAGCTAATCATATTAACTACTTAGGAGATTTATTGACAAAAAGAGTATTCAAATCACACAACAAATTGAAGTGAGAAACTACCTCATAATGTCATTGTTTGGCAATTAGCAGTTAACTCTTCAATATTAGTATATATTTAATATTTTATGCCCTAATTTTTATTTACTCTCCCTTATGTCCCGTATTTGGTTTCAACCATACCTATACAATTATTTTATTACAATTATAATCAATCTTGATTATATTATCTTGCATTTGTAAACTTAGAATTACCTATTTAAATACGCAAATTTAACATTCAATTATTTATGCATGAACAATTCCAATATAATTTTGCATTGATATACTTTAAAGTACTTATTTAAAAAAAAAAAAAAAAAAAAAAAAAAAAAAAAACATTGGGCATTATCCCAATCGCGCAATGCGCGTAAAAAACTAGAAGCTACTTCCCATTATGCGCGTATAAAGACCAAAATTATTATTTTTCTTTAAAAATTTTTATCTTTTTCAAATACTTTCATAATAATTAATATTTACAAAAATGTAATCAGGACATTGCTGGAGTCTTTATGAAGAATTGCATGTTGCACTATCCTCTATATAGAAGCTACTTCCCATTGTGGGCATTGGCTGAATATCGTAAACATCTGTGGACATCCAAAAGTCACTAAAGTCATATCCTATTAAAAATATCATGTGGACTTGTATGAGTATGATTTAGTAACATTATATCGACTCCTATGTTATAAATGATTTGAATGGCTTTCTTTCGTTGAATTAGACAAACAATATGAGATGTATGATGTAATAAAAAATTAAAAGTTGGCATTGTAATTACTATATAATCATGTGGTTTACTATTTTGCACTCTTAATTAATTACTATCTTTGGAAGCATATGGTGCAATTTGTTGTTTCTCCCATAATTTGTTACATTCTCTTGCCATCATTCATTTCATTCCTATTTGATGGTCCCCGGTTGAAATGAATCACACGTATATGTTGAAATCTAGCTTAACAAATTAATTAAGAAAAACTTTAGTTCAAAGTTGGTGCACATCGAATATAAAAAATTTCACATTTAGTGACAACACAAGTTGTCACCAGAACTATAGATTTTGATCACTAATAAAAGTAGTGACCAATTTTTGAAGTCGTCACATGTCACTGTTGAAAATCTGTCAATTTTCGACCACCTGAAAGTGGTCAGAAGTATATGGCCTTAATAGTTAACTAGTATTTGTCCCGTGCGATGCACGGAAAATATGTTATAAAAATATACCCTATATGAGGTTTATTCATATATAAATATTTTTGTTATTTAATAATTATTATGTGTGAATTCTAAAATTATGAACATAAATATATTTACAATTAAAATAATATTTAAGGTGGGTGATTACTACAAATCTTAAACTATATTAAAAATTTAGTACATAGTATTTAATATTATAAATTTTTAAGAACTTAGTAAACTACAATAGTAATTGAATTACAATTTTAGAGTCACCACGGATCAAAATTTTTAGACCTTTGAGATTTCTAACTCTAGATGTAGCAACATACAATTGACCTTTAAAGACCAAAATCACAATCTTAGTTCGAACATTGATTTTTTCTTCCAAATACTATCGAATTAAGTGTGTAATCAATAAAAGATGAGAACTAATAATTCGATAATATAATCTTAATGTTACTAAGCCACTTCACGTCAATTAAGTTGGAGAGTGTTGTTGGATAGTATCCGATGAATCCACGAATAACGCATCTTTGTCTCCATAATCCTCAATATGCACATCAACAATCTTAAATATTAGGCCGCCTAGCTATGCCATATATTAATTTCAAACTTATGAACTTTGGGGTTGCATGCAATAAAAAGTATATTTTAAATATACTAAGAGTACATTATATATGTATGTAAGGTACTTTCAATGTAAAAATAATGTATTTGATATTCATGATCCATACAATTATGTGGACCATCGTTCCTCACAATAATTTGCCAGTAGAAATTGAAATATAAATAAATATAATAAATAAATAAGTAAATATATATATATATATATATATATATATATATATATATATATATATATTTATATATATTAGAAACTGTCCGTATCATTATTATTATTATTGCAATTATTATTATTATTATTATTATTATTATTATTGTTATTATAATTAACAATATTATTATGGTTTTGTGAAAATTAAATGTTGATTATCAACATTTAATTTTCACAATAACAATATTATTATGGTCTTGTGAAAATTAAATGTTGATTATCACCATTTAATTTTCACAAGACCATATGGCTTTATTATATATAGGATACGGTCGGAAACACTAGTTCCAACCATTTTTTCCGACCAAATTGGGGATCCGAAAAAAACTTTATCGCTATTTTCTACCATGGGGGAAAGTGGTCAGAAATAGCGACCACTTTTCTAAAGTCATTGGAAAAAAATCCAACAAAATAATTGAGAGGTGTGCGAATTTTTCAACTACCAGTGGTCAGAAATTCCGACCACTTTGGTAGTCAGAAAACTAGAGGCAGCTAGTAAAAAGAATTTCATTTCACTACAGGGAATTCCACTTTAGTGAAACGAAAATATATATATATATATATATGAGAAAATCTATGCCTGGGTCCGGTTTCCGGCCCTCCTGATCGAGTACTTTGATGAGGACATGTTGATGAAAATTGGAAGCAAGATCGGACGCGTGATCAAGGTTAATGTTACAACCAGCCTAGCATCTCGGGGAAAATTCGCCAGGATTTGTGTGGAACTTGACATAACCAAGCCTCTGCTTGCTAAGTTCAACATACATGAGGAAGTCCTTCCAGTGGAGTACGAAGGCATCCATTTAGTCTGCTTCAAATGTGGCATGTATGTCCATAGGAAAGAATTTTGTGGCCAAGAAGCAGCTAGGGATAAGACTCCCCACACCAACCATATGGAAGTTGATCCTGGGAAAGACACAGAAGGAGGATTGCATCAAGAACCAGTCGTTACTCAATCGAAGGTGAAAATCAAGGCTCATTTGAAGGAACGTTTCGGAGCGTGGATGCTAGTTACGAGAAAAGATCGAAGACCCCCAAGAAGGAATGACAACAAAGGCAATGGCCAGAACCAAAAAGCTATGAACACTCCCCAAGGAATCAATACCACAAAAGTCTACTCTAACCAACTGTACAACACTAAATTTGCACCCTTGGGTGAGATGAGTGAAGATATAGAAGGAGGCAGTGTGGCTATTCCCAGTCCTAGACAAGCGCTTACTAGGCTGGAAGATGGCTTTGAGCACACCAAAAGAGGTTTAGCAGAGAAACTGCAGAACTTGAATTATACTACCTTTGGAAACATACTTCACAGAAAGAAAAGGACTCTGGCAAGAATTGAAGGTGTTCAGAGATGTCTGGGGGAGAGGCAAAGATCTGATCTGATTCGCTTAAATAGGAAACTGCAAAAGGATTTAGAGGAAATCTTGAACCAGGAAGAATTATTTTGGTTTCAAAAATCTCGTGAGCAATGGATAACTTCCGGAGACCGGAATACGAGCTTCTATCATGCTTCAACCGCTGCGAAAAAGACTAACTCTAAAATCTCTAAGCTGAAAGATGAGCAAGGGTCGGGGGTGGATCCTGGCTTTGTAATGTCTCATACAAGGTGATTTCAAAGGCTTTGACAACAAGAATGAAAGTGATCATCCAAAAGTTAGTTGGGCCCAACCAATCGAGCTTTGTACCTGGGAGGCAAATAGTAGATGTAGATAATATATATACTAGCCTATCAAGAAGTGCTGAATACTTTAAAATCGAAGAAGGGAAGAATGGGATCAATGGTCGTTAAAATTGACCTCGAGAAGGCTTATGATCGGCTTTCGTGGCCCTCCATTGAAGATACATTGCAAGCAGCTGGTTTTAGCCAATCTTGGATCAATTACATTGACCTGTGTCTCCACATCAAGGCTTGCTATATCACTCAATGGCCAGCAGTCCGAATGCTTCAAACCTTATCCTATCCTGGGTGGAGAAGAAAGACCTTATCCTTTGCTGAAAGGAAAACTCTTGCACAGTTTGTTCTTTCAGCTATTCCTATCTATGCTATGCAGTCCACAATGTTAAGTCCATTGAAAGATTAGTTCGCGACTTCCTATGGGGAGGAGGCAACGGGGATAGGAAATGCAACGTATTTGCTTGGAAGACAGTCACACAAGATACGAACAATGGTGGGCTGGGAATTCGAAACTTGGAAGCCATGAATTTGGCCCTTCTCACCAAACTGAGATGGTGCTAGATAAACAATCAATGCTAGTAGATAGGCTTATGGGACAGTTTATGGATAGGCAAAATTGGATAAGAGTTAATACCAATTGGGTACATATAGGCAAATTTTGATAATTATATATTATTAAGATTATATAGCAAACAGGGAGTTTTGTTTACTCAAATTATAAAACTACTTGGTGGACTCCTATTTTGTACTCTAAAATTTTACTCCCTCTCACTTTTTCTAAGACCCACATGATCAAAATAAGAGTTTTTTTCTCAAAATGGTCCCTCAACTATCGCTCATTCTCAATTTTGCATTTCGACTTTTAATTGCACTCAATGTGGTCCCCGGTCCCTTGAATTTTAAAAACTCCCCCAAATCGGTCCTCCGTTAGAAATTCTGTCTACTGAGTGTTAAAATGAAGGGCATTTTCATCCGTTTACATATTATATGCCTAATATACTCTGAAAAAATAGTCGAGGGACCATTTTGGGAATAGTCGATGGATCATTTTGGGAAAAACTCATTTATTTATTTCATTTTGTTTATTTCCATTTTTTTAAGACTATCAAATTAGAATTTCTATACATTTTTTTCTTACAAATATAAATAGATAAAATTCACAATCAAAAGTCAAAATTTTAAACTTTCTCTACAAATTTTTTTCTTCTATCTAAACATACCAACTTCCCTCTATTCCTATCAAGTTTTACAATAAGTTCCGTAAGTTTCAAAAATATAATACTCATATACTTTTTATGTTCATATATATATATATATATATATATATATATATATATATATATATATATATATATATATATATATATATATATATATATATATATAGGCACACACACACACACTTCAATAGACAATCAATCACTATGTATCACATTAAATATTATTTTTACTACTGAAAATAACATTACTATTTTTATCAGTTTAGACACCCAAAATGTACTCATGTATCACATTAAATATTATTTTTACCACTAAAAATAACATTACTATTTTTATCAGTTTAGACACCCAAAATGTACTCTTCATTTCTCGATTAATATGCCTTTGAAAATAAAATTATTATTTTTACAATCAATCGCTATGCTTCTAGCACTTCTTGGAACTGAGAAGTACGCGTCACTTCTCGGTCAATGACAAAATCTTAGAAAATATTTTTGAAAAGTTGGCTGAACTTAACCTGCAAGGCCATTAGTTTCATTCCAAAGTTAGTACAAATCATAGCTACCATTTTCAAATGCCTATCTACCAAGAAGTACATCATGCTAAAGAGAGTCTACAACTATAGCTATCAATTTTGTGTGTTAAAGGACAAGTAAAATAAACCAAATGCAAAAATAATTAGCACAAAACAAACAATTCTAAACCTAAAGCCTCATCATTTTTCAATATTACAAGTTCTTGTCATTTTGAAGTTTGTTTGTATTTTATATATGAATATTAATAAACTTAAATTTAAAAGTTAAACTTGTTTACCAAAGTACGAAACTTATTGTAAAACTTATAGGAATAGAGGAAAATTGTATGTTTAGACAGAAGGAAAAAATTGTAGAGAAAGTTTAAAAACTATTTATATTTGTAAGAAAAAAATCTATAGAAATTCTAATATGATAGTCTTTAAAAAAATGGAAATAAATAAATGAACTTTTCCCAAAATGGTCCCTCGACTATTTTTCAGTGTATATAAGGCATATAATAGGTAAATGGACAAAAATGCCCTTCATTTTAACACTCAATAGACAAAATTTCTAAAAGAAGACCAATTTGGGAGAGTTTTTAAAAGTCAAGGGACCACATTGGGTGCAATTAAAAGTCGAAATGCAAAATTGAGAATGAACGATAATCGAGGGACTATTTTGGGGAAAAACTCCTCAAAATAACATAACCTATCATTATTTGTCACATCATGAATTAAAAGTAAGGGAGTAAAATTTGAGAATATATATTTATAATACGAAGACAACCTACACAACTAACAACATCTACTGTAATGTGTCACAAATGGTGGTGTGAGTATCACTCTGCTGCTCCGTTCCGTCTTCTTTTTCTTTTGAAGCAAAATTTCCCATCTGAAGCAAAAGAAGAGGGAATGAATATTGTAAGAAATGAAGCTATATATAGCAATTTATGCTTCACGCCTCTATGTATTATAGACTATCTAGATATGATATGATAATCCACTATTTCACTATTGTAATTGCCCGCTTAGATAACTATGGAATAGAGAGATCGATGTCATCAAGCCATCAGATCAGTGAATAAAATGCTATTCAGCAGACTGTCAAGGGTAAAGGACAAGCAACAGCCATAATAAACAAATAGGAAATGGTAGAAACTTGTAGCAATAAGAATACAAAATTCATAAAAATCCTCTAAACAATAACTTAAAGCAGCAGCTTCTTGCACTAACACAAGTCAAAGTAAGAAGACAAGAATCCATGTGATTTGTATTGTTAATACAAAGTAAACTCACTCACATTTGATGGATGATCCAGCTAGACAAGTCAGCCTGGATTTTGTATTGGCCATTGCCAGTGGATTTGATTTCTCCTTCCCTCCCATCCCCATGCGAACATCCCAGACACGTATGTTGCCATTTGATGATGCAGATGCTACTAAATATGGATACTCTCCATCATTGTTGTAGAGTACAACAATGCCCTTAACACGGGCAGAATGTGCATCATCAATCCTGTATGCAATTTTTCCACTTTTTGTATCCCATGCCGTAATATTCTTGTCCTCTCCTCCAGTAAACAATATACCACCCTGCAAAATATCACAACATATTGAGAAGGAGCGAAATAGCTTAAGAATCTTGTTTTAACTTTAAACAGAACAAACAATCAGAATCTGAAAACGTGAACCTTAAAATACAGAACTAGTATTTGCTAATTTTGATTAAACAGGTTTGTACATGACAAGAATTTTGAACTCAGTTACATGAATTTTACAGTATATGCAATGCAACATTGTAATAGGAATTTCCATACACCTCAATAACTCACTTTTTTTGAAATCTGTAACTTCCACTCATACAAGCAATATCTTCTTAGAACAGAATGAAATTCAACAAGCACCCATTAAATTGTTTATATAAAATCCAAAGCAAACTAAAGACCAAAGCTTTACACTCACACATATGCTATAAATATAAAAGCAGAGGACATTAAAATTCATAGATATGATATGAACACAGTGCAGAAATCACCTCTCCTGGGGCAGCACAGAGAACTCGCTTCGCATTATTAAATTCCAAAACTGTTCTTGGACAGTATTCAAGCTCGAGTACTGAAACTTTTTCATCCATAACCATGTATAATGTTTTGCCAGTTTCGTTAAATTTCACGATAGAGACTTCTTTGCCCAGGCTGTAGTAAAAACTCCTCCTCCCTCTCTCCAAATCAACCATAGCTAAACATTCATCTCGGCCCACCGAGCACACCAGCCCCCCTGACGGGTGGATAGAAAGGGAATTGATGCCTTTTCGGTGAACCTTCACAGTTTTGAGGTGAACAAAGGGATCGGTGTGGTAGATGGAGACTGAGCCATTGTCAGCGGCGGAGATAAGGTTGTGCGGGAAGGACAGGGACGGAGGGGTGTAGAATGCAAGGGAATTTATGGTGGCAGATTCGTGGAGGGAACCGATTTCGGAGCAAGTGGAGAGGTCGTAGATTTTAATGGTATCATCGGAGCCACCAGAGACAGCAACAGAGCCGGAAACGTCTGCACATTTGATGGTGGAGAGGTGGGAAGGGAAGGAAAAGAGGGGAATTAAATCAAGGTTTTGAAGATCCTTTGGAGATTTCAGTTTGTACCCCCATATGAAATGATCGTAGGAACCGGCGATTAGACTCATGGATTTCCCAGCTTCAATGGACTCTCTGTTTGTTCTCTATAAAACCTTAGGAAGAAGAAGAAGAAGAAGAAGAAGGTAAGGGTTTAAGAAAAAGAAAATCTAATTACAGAATTACCACGGGAGTTTGGTAGACAACAAAGTTTGAAATCATATTACAAAATTACAAATTCAAGAATACAAGTTTAATAACCACAAACCAAAGTCCATAATTTTAAATCCAACAAAATCATAAATTCATAATACAAAAATCTAACATAAGTTTAATACAATGTTTTCAATCCATCAATAAGTACAATGTAAACATAATAGCATTTAAAAACTATACATTTTAGCTTCAGTTTACTAAGCTCCTATCGTTCATAACGTTAGCTTCGTAGATTGATCCGACTATGATCTTCCAAAACTAGAAGGGGATATTTATTTAATTTCATAATATACTATTCATACTGTTTAGATACTATTAGTACGTTTAAAACTCTAGGAATCTATATCTATATATACTATATAGCAGTTCATCCGCCACAGAACGCAGCAAAACATCATCCGCCACAGGCCGCAGCAGCGGCGGCCGCAACAGTAGCCACCGCCTCCACCCTTACCCCATAGCGTCGCAGAGGAAGTCACGAAACCCTTTTGGTTCTGACAAAGAAAAATCGGAAAACTAGGAAGACAAATAATTACTAAAAAAGAGAGAAAAACTATGGTTACAACCTGATAGCGTTGTGAATGGCCCTCAAATCCACTGAAGGACCCCAGAATCCGGCGAAAAGGAGAAGAATTTACCAATCCGCGAGCAGAAGTAGTCGAAACCCCTAACCGGCCGTCTAAGGTTTCTACGCCAGTTCACCAGGGAGACGCCGAAGACAATTGGGAGGTGAAGCCGCTTAAATCGCCGGAGGAAACGGGCTGCCTAGCAGTTCCTGCGCCGCCGGAAATCGCATAAAAGAAAAACGAGAATGCCAAACGTTTTTTTTTAATATGTAAAGTTAGGGTTATGCAATGGACTGAGCTTTTTTTTTATTACGGTATTTGGACTTTAGAAATGATTATTTTGGGCCCAAAATATTTGTTTAATTACTAGGCAGTTATATTTTTAGTTGGGTTAGTTTTATATATGTATAATAATATATAGAGTAAATACCCAAAATAGTCCCTCGACTATAGTATAATTCACAGATTGATCTTCGACTATTAATTGAACCCAATTAAATCTTTAACTATTCAAAATTTACCCAATTAGGTCCTCCGTCAATTCCTCCGTTTAAAGCCCGTCAAGTCGTCAACTATTAGGTCAAAAGCGTAATTTCTAATCTTATCTTCTTCACCATTGCCTCCGTCCTTTCTTATGTCGCCTCCCTGCACCATCCCAAGAAAAAATACAAATCTTCTTTCAATTAATATTGGTTGATTTGCTACGGGTTTTCCAGAAGTTGTTCATCTTTTGCTTTTTCATCAATCTGAACTGCAGCGAAGCGAGCTCGAATTCGAACCTGGGTTCCAATTCAGATGGGCTGTAATCGAGCTTGAGTTTATTCCCTTCGCTGACTACTTCCACTCTTGAAAAGCGTTCTTGTTGTACCAATCAAGCTCGACGTCTTTAGATAGCCAAAACAACTTCGGCAGCGCTTTCCTTCCAGCATCATCGTCGGTACCATCTTCCTTGTTTACCGCATTATCTTCCACCAATGTTTCGCATGCGATTTTGAGAAAAATTACTACATAACCTCAATCTTTTGGAAGTATTGATTATTAGTAGGCAATGCTGCCTACAAGCCTTCAAGCTTAACTCTTCCCCAATATCTACACATATATAATATATTGTTGTCCTAAGCTTGTGTCTCTTCAACAAAGCATAGAAAATTTTAAAGTTTTGTCAATAAGGCAGGGGTGTCCAGAACTGCAAATTAAAGGCGATATGATCAAGAAAATGGGGAGCACTAGTGTGACATTGCTCGCATCACAATCTGATAAGGCCCATTTTCTCTCTCTCTTCAATGCTTTGAAATGCATGACACTTGAGGTGCTTGTATTGTGAACCTTTCATTTCCTCTGTGAAATCGGATTTCACTTTGAAGATTCATTGACCCCTCAACAGCAATCCATTCAAGCTTGAAAGGCTTGCAAGAATGACCACGGTTGGTGGGATCGAGGTAGTTTTGGGGGTTAAGCAGATTTGATAGTAAATTCGTTATTTTCTACTTTGCTCAATCTTGGCCGACCACGGTTGTCGCTGGTGGCAATGGAGTCAAGAATGGAAAGGGAGACAAACAATAGAACGGCAACGTATTCGGTCTTATTTTAGGGATAATTTATTGTATAATCAAGGAGCTTATGAAATTACACTTTTAACCTCAAAGTTGACAGGTTTTAAACGGAAGAATTGACGAGGATCTAATTAGGTAAATTTTGAATAGTTGAGGATTTAATTGGGTTCAATCAATAGTCGAAGACCAATTTGTGAATTATGCTATAGTCGATGGACTATTTTGAGTATTTACTCAATAATATATACAAATATTGTTGTATTCTTTAATTTTTTGGGGTTTTTCTAATTATTATTTAAAAAATGGTGATGGTGAGTAATACTCCAAATCTTTAAAAAATGGTGATGGTGATGGGAAGTCAATTGTCAATTTATTATTCTTATTAAGGAGGTGCATCGGTATTAGCAATACTAATATATGCCATATATAAATTAGTACGCACACACTCACACAGGTAGTGATTATCGCACGAATTATAATAAAGTTTTTCAATCTATTGCTCTAATAGATTATACCATGCTTTCATTTCCGCCTAAGAGTGAATTCATATTAATAGATTTGTAAGATCATTATTTTTTTTTGTATAAATTACGAGATGGTCCGAGTTTTCTTTTTCTGTTTGTTTAACTTTGTATGATCATTATTGTAAATGAGATTAGCAATATGAATGCATTTATTGTCTTAACATTTAAATTACATTGTATAACTATATCTACATTTTTAATAAAACTAATTTTGCTTTGTATCATAACATTATAACAATACTTATAAATTTTTGTCCGTGTATCGCATGGGGCAAATACTAGTCTACTATACTAATAAAAGCCCAAGAGAGTTAGGCCTATAATGGGTAGAAAAAATGACGGTCAAATTTTTTAATCAAATGAATGGCTCAGATTGATTAGATTTTAATTTTTCTTTAATTTCCTAATTTATCCTTAATGAATATGATTATCCGTTTTTTTTTTTTGAAAATGAATATGATTATCCGTTAAATATTATCTTTTTCGTTAATTTTCGTTAGTTCACCATTAACTTACTCATTAATTTCAATAAGAAAGGTTTTAGGTTCGAACCACATCCCAATCAAAGTTGGCATAATTAGTACTCTATTTTACTCTTATTAAATTATTAAATAATAATTTAGTTGCTACAACAAAAAATAATACATATGCATTTCTTTAATTTAGAATTATGTGTCTACAATGTCTTTTTTTTTAAAAAAATAAATATTCATTATCAATGAATTAAATAAGAGAAATAATTCTATTAGTTATATTGTCTTTATTTTTCCCCAATATAAAAATTTTTTACATTCAAATTCATCAATTGATTATATTCGCTACATTGTCCCTAGAATGTCTTTATTAAAAAAAATATATTCATTATCAATAAATTAATTAAGAGAAATAATTTTATTAGTTATATTGTCTTTATATTTCTCCAATTTAAAATTTTTTACATTTAAATTCATCAATTGATTATATTCACTACATTGTCTATTATCTTTTCTGTGCACTATTTTTTTTAATTAAATATCAAAGTTATAATACAAAATAATGCTATATATTTATTTACCAAGTATTTTATTAATATCATGAAAATTTTAAAAAATATAATTAATAAAACCAATCATATTAACTATATGAGGGATTTATTGACAAAGAGAGTATTCAAATCACACAACAAATTGAAGTGAGAACTACCTCGCAATGTCCTTGTTTGACAATCAGCAGTTAGCGGTTAGCGTTAGCAGATTATATTAGCGGATTTGACCAGCGAATTATATCAACGGTTGGTAAAAAGTTATTTGAAAAAATTAACTGTTTAGATTAACATGTAAAATGACCTAAGGGTATACATATATTTAATAATAATAATAATAATATTAATAATAATAATAATAATAATAATAATAATAATAATAATAATAATAATAATAATAATAATAATAATAATAATAATAATAATTGTTTTTAAAAAATAAAAAAAAATAAAAATATATAATTAAGCCAATCGTAATAACTACTTGGGCGATTTATTGACAAAAAGAGTATTCAAATCACACAACAAATTGAAGTGGGAAACTACCTCGCAATGTCCTTGTTTGGCAATCAACAGTTAGCTCTTCAATATTAGTATATATTTAATATTTTATGCCCTAATTTTTATTTGCTCTCCCTTATGTCCCGTATATGGTTTCAACCATACCTATACAATTATTTTATTGACAATTATAATCAATCTTGACTATATTATCTTGTATTTGTAAACTTAAAATTACCTATTTAAATACGCAAATTCAACATTCAATTATCTATGCATGAACAATTCCAATATGATCTTACATTGATATACTTTAAAGTACTTATATAAAAAAAACATTGGGCATTATCTCAATCGCGCAATGCGCGTAAAAAACTAGTATGTATATATATATATATATATATATATATATATATATATATATATATATATATATATATATATATATATATATATATATATATATATATATATATATATATATATATGAAAGGGTTCAGCTTACCGTGCGGTTGTGCGGTTAGATTTGAGCCGTTGATCAAATTTAGATCAACGGCTCAAATCAATGAAAAAAACGCGTGTTTGGAAGAAGAAGCATAAGCTAAAAATGGCGAACCTTAAGCGTTAGATCTTAACCACAAACTCACGCACATTAAGTACAAAACCCACCCACATTAAGCACAACCTCACGCACATTAAGCACAAAACCCACGCACTTTAAATATTAACTCACAGACTTTAAGTTTCAACAACTACTGACATTAAGCACAAACTCACGCACATTAAGTCCAAAACTCACGCACATTAAGCACAACCTCACGCACATTAAGCACAAAACTCACGCACTTTAAGTATTAACTCACAGACTTTAAGTTTTAACAACTACTCACGTTAAGAACAACCCCACGCACATTAAGCACAAAACTCATGCACCTTACGCACAAAACTCACGCATCTTATATACAAAACTCACGCACATTAATAACAGATCCGCTCAACTTAATTTTGACCTAGATGCAAAAATTACAAAATTGCCACCACATTTTTTAAAAAATTTTAATAATCCTGAATGTTGATTTAAGCGAGATGAATGGCCCAAACTTAAACCGCACAACCGTTGTAACACCCTCGATTTTCATACCAATTTAAAACTTAATCATGCAAATAATCTAACCATAAAAGCATACACAGCGGAAGTCTAACTGATAAATTGATGGAAAACGTAGAGTGTTATGCCACGTCCACACAACGGTGAACGCACAGGCGTAAACAACATCAACATAATCTATCTATAAAGGAACAAGGTCAACAACAAGTCTAAAGTCTAGCAAAGGGCACACAGGCCAAAACATATTACAAGGACTGAGGGATCTATTCTGTCCGTCTCTAGATCGCGCTCGCCTCTACTCGGCACCTGAAAGAAACACATAAATATGTGGGACGACGCCCGGTCAGCGAATGATGCTGGTAACTCACCAATACATGTGAAATATCATACATAGATAGGATATATATACAAAATCGTTTGCGAAACATGATATAGTATATATAAGTTCAAAGCCAAGAGTAGAAGTCAAACACAAGACTCTATGCACTCACAACAAAGATAAGAGAACACATCCCAAGACATCAAGAAGTGAGAATGACACCCAAGAACGGCTCAAGGCGTATTCTACCATCACACAGTAGAATATCACCCGACATGCATAATTCAAGAGAATAAGGACTAACACATTGGCAACACATGCCTTTGTGACAACACATGTCACAAATAGAGAAATACACAACAATGGCAATACATGCCTTCGTGACATCACCCATCACGAATTGAGATGCCTTTCTTATGCCCGGTTCCAACCTTATGGCTACCCCCAACCTTATGTCTAGTTCCAACCATTACCTCCAGGACCCTTGTACAACCAAGTCCAACCTTTTCCCTCCGAGGACCGTCGTCCCCATCCACCAACGACCACCAACAAGACCACCGATTCATAGTACATGAGGGTACCGATCACACACATGGCAACACATGTCTCCCAAGAAATACGTGAACTCATCACTCAGTTCACAAACTCCATAATCTCGTCATGGCCACCACGAGGACCACTGTTGTACCTTGGTGACTAATGTCCCATACCATAGCAAGGTGACCACACGCTCCTCGTGCGTCATAGAATCGTGCTCTCTTTTAGATTGGGCTTCTCTTCTCCTTTGGTTTTCTTCACTCTCGGAATCACTTTCCTCGGCTTCGGCAGCTTTTTCCGCTTCCACTTCCTCTTCATTGCCCGCTTCATCACCGTCCCTTACATCACCTCCCAAGCTCTGGACCGCAAGGTTCAACTTTCCGGCAGGAATCTCGAGCTCAACCGCCAACTCATCTCTTTCCTCGAGGGTCTTCCTAGCAACTTCTTCAAGAGTGATATAATCACCGTCATCTAGCTGGAACAAGTTGCAATTCCGTAGATTAATGGCATCCAACACCATTTTTCCTACGGGCTTCGGCATACAACCATCAACGCTCACACCCTTCTTGACCCAAAAATCCAACTCAACACCATACCATACGGTAGGCTCTTTCAGTTGTGATTACGGTAGAAGACCATGTGTTGCAACATCAAGGCCAGCAGATTACGACAAAAAGCAAAGGTGCATTCCAACTTTCCCAACAACCGACTTTTGTTGTTATTGGGCAACAAACAATCTGACATAAGCATAACCAAAATCCTTTGCTCGGCAGACAACCACTTCTTCTCCGGTCTTGAAGCTTGAGTGAAACCACTCGTGCGACCCAACAAATAACTCAAATAGTCCCGGTACCCCATGGTATCCGTACTAATCCACGAGTTACCACTGTATTGAGCAACTCCTGAAGCAGATAAAGTCAGAAGCTGAGCTAGCCTCTTTTTAGACAAAACCACTTTCACACCCCTCACTTTGGAGGTGATTTCAAGCTTCCCTCCATCCTTCACCACAACCATGTGACGGTAAAACTCCTTAACCAAATTTGGGTATGTCTCGGTCCTTATGGCGAGAAACCCATCTAACAACCCTTGATATCTAAGCATATCCAACAAAGAACTAGAGAAAGATTCCGGGTTGAAAGCTTTACCTTCAAGAACTAGATAATGGGCATCCACCCATTCTACCTTTCTTGCCAAACTTGATCTTCTAGGCATGATTAAGAGATGACCCAAAGCTTTCATCTTCCTTATCTTCTTTTCTTCTTGCGTCTCGGCAGCTTCTCGGCACAGCGGCGGTGTTCCGACGGCGTCCTGGCGGTCGGCGGCGGCAGCAGGTGGCGTCGGCGGTAGCTTGGTCTCGACAGCGACGGGGACCGGGCGGGTGGTGGAGGCGACGGGTTGGGGGGTGCTTCTCGGCTGTCTCACGAGTAGGGAGAGGGAGGAAAGAAGAAATAAGGGTTTTGGGATTTGGGGAAAAATTGGGAAAAGAAGATGATTTAATTTGGGGATTTTGGGTAAAGTGAGAATTTATAGGTTAGATAGAATTAAAATTGGGTAAGTTTTAAGAAACATAATTAGCTCAAGTAGTTAAAGGGTTAGATTGGTAAATGATACACCCGGGTTTGAAACTTATGGCTTGCAATTTAAAAATTTACTTGGTTTTTTAGGCTTCTCCTATTCTATATTCAAAGAACACTTGGGTAAACTTAGGTGACTCACAAGAAGGATAGGTTACAAGAATACATATGCAAGGTTAGGGAATTAACTCAAACAAGGTTTGTTTAGAGGTAAACAATTAATCTCTACGAAAGGTACGATTTACTTTTAAAGACTAAAAGAATCATACATCATGGGAAAAACACGGCAAGGAAGACGAGACAACACAAACGGGCAACAAAGGAAACAAGATAATGCACAAAGGCAACAAGAAACAAGATGCGCTCTAAAGACAAGGGTAGGCTAGAAAAAGATTACCTGCTATCTCCTCCTCGACTAAGCCCTCGGCTTCCGCTTGCGATCGACCCATCACGAAGACTCTTCCCGACGGCTTGGCCCCGGCTGCTCCACGGCTCGAGCTACCTCCTGCTGCTCCTCCGGATCCTGGGGGTGGTGGCAACGCCCTTTGGTTGGCTTGCTGAGGGCACTCGGCGATCTTGTGGCCCCTATCTCCGCAACGAAAACACCGAAACGCTTGACCAAGGCAATCCTGACCTGCATGCACCTTCCCACATCTACGGCATGCAAACGTCTTGACTTGATTTCCATGCTCCACTCGATTTGGTCCTTGGGTTGGAGTTGATGCACCCTTGGCTTGGAATTTCGGTCGTGGCTTCTTGAAGTTGGAAGAGCCTCCACTCTCGATCCTCTTTCTTGCAAGCTCAAAGGACCCTCGCTGTAGCTGCTGAACATGATACAAATCCGCGGCACTCACATATGCATCCTTCAAAGAGCTCGGCCTACTCACGGTTAAGGCCTTTCGTGCCTCGTAGTTCAAGCCAGCTACAAACTTCTCAACTTTGGCGAGCTCGGTAGGAACAAGCATCCGGGCGAAGCGTGCAAGCTCTAGAAACTTCGTGTGGTACTCAACCACCGATGAAGATCCTTGCTGAAGGTGATGGAACTCCTCATACATCGCGGCTCGCACATGTGCCGGATAGAACCTCTCACGCATCCGATCCTTTAGGGCAGACCAATCGAAGTCAGGCTCCTCGAGACAAGCTGGACCCCCGTGTATCCACCATAAATCGGCCTCATGGCTGAAGTAGAACGTCGCAAGCTCTACTCTCCGCTCCTCTGGGCATCCAACAACCGAAAAGATCTTATCAAACGTTCTCACCCACTCTTCCAGGACAACGGGGTCTTCCTCACCCGCGAATGTCGGAGGTCTATGGCCCGACACGAGACGCCCTATATCCCTATGCCCGGCAGGCTGTGGAGGTGGTACGGGATGATTGTTGTTCAACAACGCCTCACTAAGGGTCTGCATAGTCTACGTCAACTGATGTAGATTCTGGGCGAGCTGCTCATTCGTCGGGGTCTCCGGAGTACGTGCGCGTTGACGGGGAGGCATCACAAAGCTGCTACAACAACAACACCGTTACCAACAAGACAACAAACAAGCAAACAACTATAAACAACACTCAGCTCATCGCGCATCCTAAGAATCCTAAGCCTAAACACTTAGATTCTTATGGTCACCTTAAGGACTCAAACCACACTTAGACACTTAGAAGTCTAGACTCTATCATCCTAGGCTCAAACCTAGGCTCTGATACCAACTGTAACACCCCCGATTTTCATACCAATTTAAAACTTAATCATGCAGATAATCTAACCATAAAAGCATACACAGCGGAAGTCTAACTGATAAATTGATGGAAAACGTAGAGTGTTATGCCACGTCCACACAACGGTGAATGCACAGGCGTAAACAACATCAACATAATTTGTCTATAAAGGAACAAGGTCAACAACAACAAGTCTAAAGTCTAGCAAAGGGCACACAGGCCAAAACATACTACAAGGACTGAGGGATCTATTCTATCCGTCTCTAGATCGCGCTCGCCTCTACTCGGCACCTGAAAGAAACACATAAATATATGGGACGACGCCCGGTCAGCGAATGATGCTGGTAACCCACCAATACATGTGAAATATCATACATAGATAGGATATATATACAAAATCGTTTGAGAAACGGGATATAGTATATATAAGTTCAAAGCCAAGAGTAGAAGTCAAACACAAGACTCTATGCACTCACAACAAAGATAAGGGAACACATCCCAAGACATCAAGAAGTGAGAATGACACCCAAGAACGGTTCAAGGCGTATTCTACCATCACACAGTAGAATATCACCCGACATGCATAATTCAAGAGAATAAGGACACACACATTGGCAACACATGCCTTTGTGACAACACATGTCACAAATAGAGAAATACACAACAATGGCAATACATGCCTTTGTGAAATCACCCATCACGAATTGAGATGCCTTCCTTATGCCTGGTTCCAACCTTATGGCTACCCCCAACCGTATGTTTAGTTCCAACCATTACCTCCAGGACCCCTGTACAGCCAAGTCCAACCTTTTCCCTCCGAGGACAGTCGTCCCCATCCACCAACGACCACCAACAAGACCACCGATTCATAGTACACGAGGGTACCGATCACACACATGACAACACATGCCTCCCAAGAAATACGTGAACCCATCACTCAGGTCACAAACTCCATAATCGCGTCATGGCCACCACGAGGACCACTGCCGTACCTTGGTGACTAATGTCCCGTACCATTAATCGTGCAATCCAAGTACAACCACACACACCACACCACAATAGGAATCAATCAACGGATCACAACGAAGATATGAAACCATACTCAATCAAGGAATGGATCACAATCCGACAACAACGATGATTAACACAAGTCATCATCCACAATAGGAAAGGACAAACAACACACATGCTAGCATTTAAACACCGAACTAGCATGCTTATCAAACGGGTAAACCAAACATAGTTCTGAAGAACACACAAGACTCATCACGGTTCAACGAATCACAAGGTTGAACACTTAGCACGATTCAAGACACCAAAACCTATATGGAATCCTACCATATAGTTCTAGACATACGAAACATCAAGAAGACGCTCAAATAGTTCCACAAAAGAACATCGGGAAGTCAAAAGACCAAATATCGAGTCAAAAGAATCACGGGGAACAAATCCCCGCCCAAGTCCACATTGTACCCCGCGGGTGGGGCCACGGGTGGACCACCACCCGTGGTACCGCCCGCGGGTACCACACCCACATCACCATGTACCCCGCGGGTGGGGCCGCGGGTGGTGCACTACCCGTCGTTCCGCCCGCGGGTACACACATGTACCAAAATTAATCCCTTCAGGGATTTTCAACTCCAAGCTCAAATTCAAGTCCAAAACATGCCAAATCTCACCAAATACAGCAAAATGACTTGAATCAAAGGAATAGCCAAGCAATGGCATACAAGAACACTAATAACAAGCTCTAGATATGCATTTTCACAAGACAATACATCAACACTCACATTTCGTAGTAAAATCACAAGTAGAATCCAATAAATCATCATATAGGTAGACAAAATAGATTTTGTAGAGCATGAGTTACCTCTTGTAGACTCAACCTTCACTTAAAACACTTCACAAAGCTCCTAACAAGGTTCAC
The DNA here is from genome assembly GCF_001879475.1 of Ipomoea nil. NCBI lineage: Eukaryota > Viridiplantae > Streptophyta > Magnoliopsida > Solanales > Convolvulaceae > Ipomoea > Ipomoea nil. Next base: position 798,905 of record NW_017617738.1, on the reverse strand, counting down.
CTTCCACACCCACTTCAAGAACACACCAAAAGGTCATAAAGATTTCACCTTTAGAAAAAGGTACATTAGAAAATACTAAAAACACAAAACGAACATAGATCTTACCCTCCTAGATGCTCAAGAGTAGGAAAGGTGGAATCTTGGAGACAAACTTTGGAGATCTTGATAACCCTAAACTTAGCTTGGAGAGAAAACTAGCTAGATTTTTAGAGAGAAGGTAGAGCTTTTGATTTGGAAAGTGTTTGGGAAGAAATGAAATGTGTCTCCTAAGTTAGCTTGGAATACCATTACAAGGAAAATGTCTTCTTTACCCTTACTAAGATGAAAAGTGTAAGGGAACAAGGGAACTATTCACAAAGCTTTGGGTACAACACTTGACTTTGGGTTGACTAGTCAATTACTAGTCCCTGACTATTGAATTTTCAGGAATTTAAGGAGTTAAATTACCAATTGGATTAGGATTAATTACTTAATTAATCCCTTAATTGAATTTGGATTACGGGGTGTCACAACCGCACCTGGCACCCTAATCGCACCAGAACCTAATACTATATATATATATATATATATATATAAAATTTATTTATTTATTTATTTATTTGTGGGCATCATTTTTCTAATAGCCAATAACAAACAAAGGCTCTTTGGTTACTGGATTACATTTATTAAATTAATAACATATATAAATATTCCTATAAATACTCCATCTTCAATCTCAAAGTATCATGGAGAAGGTGGCAAAAAAGATGAAACATCTACCAAAACACAAAGGTAAGTATAGAATGTATCCTTTTTATTATGTTTACAGTTTAGGTATACAAATCTGCATACTTGCAGATTGGAAAAAAAAAAGCTCTTTTTTGTCAATTGGAAAAATGTGGAGCTAGATGACCGAACAAAACCCAAATCATATGCGGTAAGAGAGAGCACAAGGTAAGGTAAAATGATTGCAGTTAAATAGAGTACAAGGAAGAGGTTAACAAATATATATATATATATATATATATATATATATATATATATATATATATATATATATATATATATATATATATATATATATATATATATATATATATATATATATATATATATATATATATATATATATGAGTTAATACCATCTGAAATCCTCCGAGTATAGAGGTTTTGCCGCGTTTAGTCCTAAACTTTTCAATTGATCATATGTGGTCCTTCGACTTTCAAATTTAACCATTTGTGGTCCAAGTTAACCACCCATGATCCTTAAACTATTAAATTTTAACCAACTGTGGTCCTTTCAAGATGACCACGATTGGTTAAATTTCTAAAGTTAAAGGATCATGGTTGATTAAAATTTAATAGTTGAAGGACCATTGGTGGTTAACTTGGACCATGAATGGTTAAATTTAAAAGTCGAAGGACAACAGATGGTCAATTTGAAAGTTTAGGACTAAATGTGACAAAACCACTATACTCGGAGGACTATATATATATATATATATATATATATATATATATATATATATATATATATATATATATATATATATATATATATATATATATATATATATATATATATATATATATATATAATCCTTCTATTTCATTTTCCCGCTCAAACTTTTGTAGTAAAACTTATTTGGTAATCAAATGTAAAATGGAAATTAATTAAAATTTATTAATTGATAATATTACATAATTACACCTTTCCTTTTTGAAAAATTATACAAGTTTATAATTATCATATTTTCTACCTATAAATACAATGGATTGGTGAGTATGGAAATCATAATTTTTCCTTTTTGCACGGTTTCTCTCTTCTTCCTGTTCTCTCTGTGGAATCATATCTTGGTGTTGCACTCATGAAAACGTAAGTATTTTTTTTTATACAGTTTTCAAGATTATTATTATTATTATTATTATTATTATTATTATTATTATTATTATTATTATTATTATTATTATTATTATTATTATTATCATTATTATTATTATTATCATTATTATTATTATTATTATTATTATTATTATTTTGCAATTGTAGCTTGAAGTGTTTTTAGTGCCGCTGGATCCAATGGATTGGGCGTTGATGGAGACCCAGGTAACATTGACTACAAAGTTGATTTCTTAATTTTCTGGCAACAAGGAAGGGCCGGCGTTTTTCTTATTAGAAATCAAACTCTTCTTCACCCCACAGGCAACGAAGCGCTTTGCCAAACCGAAAAGTGATTCTTTTCTCTTTTTATTTTTATTTTTATTTATTTTTATTTTTTTTATTTTATCTCTCTCTCTTTCTTCCTATGAGATAATTACAAGATGTATACGAAAAACGAAACAGAATCATGGTTTCAACACCAAAAACACAGAAGTTAAGGATAGAGATCGAGGACTAAGTCATGGATCTGAACTAACAAATAATGTATAATATTATTAGTACAAAATAATGTATAATATTATTATTACAAAATGTACAAATATTATAATTAATTAATATAATATACACGTAATATGTGTGCGTGTGTGTATACACTTAATGTGTAACACCCCCTAAAAACATGCTATTTTAAAGCCTTAAACATGCAGATAACTAAACCAAACAACAATCACAGCGGAAGACTGAAAGATAGATGTATATAAATAAACTTGAATACGGGGTGCTATGCCACGTTCACCAAAGAGATGAACGCACAGGCAACATCTGCAATGTTTAAATCTAAACCCATTGTCTCATTGTTCTACATCTAAGCTGGCACAAAAGCCACAAAACGTAAGGGAGAAGCTATACTAGCAAGTACTAGACCGCGCACTCGCCTAGACATCACCTGAAAGAACACAATAAACATGGGACGACGCCCGTTCAGCGAATAATGCTGGTAACCCACCAATACATGTGAAATAACATACATAGGTAAGATATAAGTTGTAAAGCCATTTTCGAAACGGAATACATAAGTATATAAGTACAAAACCAAGATTAATAGTCAACACAAGACTTAACACTCTCAACAAGAACACAGGAACACATCCCAAGACCATAAGGACAACAACAACTTAAAAGGATAAAGACAAGACCAATGGCAACACATGCCTTTGTGACTACACACGTCACAAGAAGAGAACTCACAACAACGGCTACACAAGCCATCATGACATCACCCATCACGAGTTGATATGCCTTCCTTATGCCCGGTTCCAACCTTATGGCTACCCCCAACCTTATTTCTTCTTCCAACCATTACCTCCAGGACCCCTGTACACCAAGTCCAACCTTTTCCCTCCGAGGACCGTCGTCCCCATCCGCCGACAAACCGCCAACAAAACCACCGATTTCATAGTACACGAAGGTACCGATCACGCACACGGCAACACATGCCTCTCCCAAAATACGTGAACCTGACACACAGGTCACAACTCCATAATCACGTCATGGCCACCACGAGGACCACTGTAATACCTTGGTGACTAGTGTCCCATACCACTAATCGTGCAATCCAGGAAAAGCCACACACACATCACACCTCAACAGGAATCAATCAACGGATCACAACGAAGATATGAAACCATACTCAATCAAGGAATGGATCACAGTCCAACAACAACAACGATGAATAACACAAGTTATCATCAACCAATAAGAAGGTACAAACAACACACACGCTAGCATTTAAACATCGAACTAGCATGCTTATAAAACGGGTAAACTGAAAGTAGTTCCGAAAAACACACAAGACTCATCACGGTTCAACGGAACACAATGTTGAACACTTAGCACGATTCACGACACCAAAACCTACATGGATTCCTACCATATAGTTCTAGAAATACGAAACATCAAGAAGACGCTCAAATAGTTCCACAAAAGAACAACGGGAAGTCAAAAGATCAAATACCGAGTCAAAAGAATCACGGGGAACAAATCCCGATCCAACACCAAAGTGTTCCCCGCGGGTGGACCCACGGGTAGGCTCCCACCCGTGGTTCTGCCCGCGGGTACACTACCCACCGGCCATATGTTCCCCGCGGGTGGGCGGCGGGTTGGAGCTCTACCCGTCGTTCCGCCCGCGGGTACGTATACCTGCACAAATAATCCCTTCGGGGATTTTCAACTCCAAGCTCAAATTCAAGTCCAAAACATGCCAAATCTCACCCAATACAACAAAATGACTTGAATCAAAGGAAATGCCAAGCAATGGCACAAATGAACCCTAAACACAAGCTCTAGATATGCATTTTCACAAGATAATGCATAAACACTCACATTTCATAGCAAAACACATGTAGAATCCAATAAATCTTCATATAGGTAAGCAAAATAGATTTTGTAGAGCATGGGTTACCTCTTGTAGACTAAAGACTTCACTTTACACCTCAACAAGCTCCTCACAAGGCTCACCTTCCAAACCCACTTCAAGAACATACCAAAAGATCATAAAGATCCTATCTTTAAGAAAAGACACCTTAGATAATACTAAAAAAACAAGATGAACTTAGATCTTACCTTCCTAGATGCCCAAATATATGAAAGGTTGAATCTTGGAAGCAACTCTTGAAGTTTTGGCAAGGCTCCAACTTGGCTTGGAAGAAAAGCTATCTACCTTTTTAAAGAGAATGTGGAGCTAGATTTTTAGAAAGTGTAAGGAAGGAATGGAGGTGGTCTACTAGGTTAGGTTACAATACTAACACCAAGTGAAAGGTCAAGAATACCCTTACTAACATAAGGAAGTGTAAGGGCACAAGGGAACTCCTTACAGAGCTTAAGGTACAACTTTGACTTAGGGGTTGACTGGTCAATTACTAGTCCCCGACTATTGAATTTTTAGGATTTTTAGGAATTAAATCACCAATTGAAATAGGATTAATTACTCAATTAATCCCTTAATTGAATTTGGATTTCGGGATGTCACATCTTCTCCCCTTTCAAAGAAGCTTCGTCCCCGAAGCTTGGGTACGACGAATTAAAAGCAAACGGTGAAAAGAAACAACATTGTGACAAGAGGTTCAAGAACAAACTCTTTTGGTCAAAACCCCAAAAGATTCACAAGATTTCAAGGCAAGAAAGAAGGTATACCCAAAACAAGGATTGGCAAGAATTTAATAAACGGATGTTTTGAGCACCACGAACTCTAGTCTCAACTCAAACACTGACTTCTAGCCAACAACTAGGAACTAAACAACCAACACAAAGCACCAACTACTACTAAGCTAACTAAACAACAAAGCAACAAGCAAAACGAGCACAAAAGCGAACAACGAACGACCTACAAACTGCAACAATGGCTAAGAAGATACAACTACTAAGGAAAGGAGAATAAGATAGCCACAGCTTCACACTAGAAGGACTTTCTCTCGGACTCCTCAGACTCTTCGTCGGCTCATCCTCGGCTAGAACTGGCCTCAAGCTGGTCCAACCTCTGGTTAACTGCGACGGACGGCGTCTTCATAAAAGCAAAGCAACTAAACCAACTACTCAAACTACAAGCTATCAACCACGGCAAACAAGAGAGAACGACTAAATGCACAACTGGGCAAACAGCTACCAACGAACCTACTAACAAAACAAGCAAGGGACACCACAAGGTTCCACAACGAAAACGGTCGACTTGCGAAACGGATGACAAAGCTTAAGAGATGGGTTGCAAACGAGGTTTTAAGCAACAAAAGTGCTTACCAACTAACCAAAGTTAGAGAAAACAAGGGTTTAAAGTAAGGTAGTAAGATTGATAGGCTTGGTCACAACGAAGTTCAACACCAAAACCGTCGGTTAACAAAACGAGAGACAAGACTTAGAGATAGGTTGAGGGTTCACAAAGGTAAGACAAGAAAGAAAGATAAGGTGATAGATAAAAGATTTACCGGAAAGGAAAGCTAAGTTCACACCGACCCAGACTCCTGCTCAAAACTAGCCAACGATCTACTCAAAACGAGACGGCTCAGCTAAGGAACAAGCCACAAATAGAAACTGACACCACAAGAACCCTAAACTAAATCACTCGGGATCACGGAACCAAGGCTGCATCTCTAACTAATCTCTGCTGGCTTCTTCAACCAAAGGAAACAAGGTACCCCCACTACTTAGCTTGAGCTCGGCATCTGCGTGAACTTGATCCGTCACTTCTGACAAAAGCTTCAACTGCTAGATCCAAAACACGAGTTGGATGTCCTTCTCTCTGGCTCTTGGGCTAACTTGATGAAGGCTACCGACTTAACATTTGCATTAGCACACCACTTCCAACTCTCTACAAAGCAACGCTTGAAACTTCAAAACTCCGGTCCGGATGAAAGGTTCAAACAGGAACGATAACAAAGGAGAAAGGTACCTCAGGGGAAATAAGGCTTACAAGAAGAGATTCGGTTCAACAGAAAAGATTAGAGTGAAGGGTTTTAAGGTTCAGAAACTCAAGGACCACGTTACCTAGGAGTAGGATCAAAGTCATCAAAGTTGCAACTTAGAAAATAAGGTTGCCACCTTGCACAGAATCGTTAGAAGCGGGGAATACAAGAACGAGGTTCGATTCAAAGGGACGATCAAGGTAAGAGTTTAGGTTCAACAACTCGAGGACCATGTTGATTAAGAAGAAGAGAATTGTAAACAAGGCTACAACTCAAGGAGTAAGGAATCAAAACGAGATTTTAGAGATTGAAAGAATTTCCCCACGGAGGGTATCCGGTTTGAGCTCAAGGATAGCAATAATTAGGAAGGGGATCAAGATTTTCAAAGTCACAACTTAGGAAAGATGAGGTCGTAACCTTGAACAGAGTCAAATCAAGAGAGGAACAAGAACGAGGTTTGAAAGACTTGAAAGGATTTCCTAATGAAGAGTACTAGATTTAGGCTCAAGAATAGCGTAGGTTAAGGAGGAAATCAAGATTTTCAAGATTACAACTTAGGAAAACGAGGTTGTCATCTTGTATGGAATCAAATTAAGAAAGAAACGAGAACGATGCTCGAAGAGATAGGAAAGATTTCTCGGGAAGAGACAATTGGTTTGACAAGAAGATGATAGAAAGACGGCTTAAAGAGGGTTATGAATAACACTCAAACAAGCTAACGCTTGAAGCTAACACACATTAAAGGCACAAAGACGAAGGGAGGTGCAACAAAAGGGTACAAAACTTACTTCCACGGTTCCCACTTGCATCTGTCTCACAACTGTTGATCTTGCCTTGCCGAGGTTGTTGTTGAGTCCGTTGAAGTCTTCCTCTTAGTCCTGCACTCAAAGGACCGGTGACCTTTCTTGCCACAAGCAAAGCACTCTATCGGCTTACCATGATAGCCAACGCCGGGGTGGTCACTTCCAAACTTCTTGCATACGGAGGGCCTTCCCTTAGCCTTGATCTTCCGACTTGGTTTGGGAGCCTTACCTCTCTTAGAGTCGTCTCCTTGCAGGCTTCTTGTTGATCCAACACTAGTAGCCATCAAACTCTTAACCACAGGGGAAACACTCTCGTCAAGCTTCTTCTTACGGTCCTCCCGGATTCCTTTTTGCACTTGCTGAACTCGGTAGGGGTCGGCTGCACAAAGGTAGGCCTCCTTGACACGAGCAGGATAGAACCGTTCACGTAACTTAACCTCCAGGTCCTCCCAACTGAACTCCGGATCTTGTCTACAAGCTGGTCTTTCAAGCATCCACCACAAATCCGCTTCTTGCCGAAGGTAGAACGTAGCCAACTCCACCTTGCGGTTCTCTGGGCATACCACAACTTCGAAGGTCTTGTCAAAAATTCGGGTCCACTCGTCCAGCATTGCGGAAACTTCTTCACCTGCGAAGATCAGGGGACGGAGACTTGTGACTTGACGTACTATGTCACGATTCCCATTCTGAAGAGGGTGATTGTTGAGGAGGGCGTTGCTCAGCGTCTAGTTGATCTATGTCAGCTGATGGAGGCTTTGAGCTAACTGTTCACTGGTGACTGCTTCTGAAGACCTTGCATGATGTCTCGATGGTTCCATCCTCGACTTCTACCGCAACAGCACGATAACGGGAGGAAACTTAGGGCCCGCACCCTTACCTGGTGCCTTAACTAAAGAGAACCAAAGCTAAAAGGAAAACAAGCACATAAAACACAACAGAAAACAACACAAGAACTCACAACCTCACCACGCGTCCTAAAGTCCTAAGCCTAACACTTAGATTCTTAAGGACACCTTAAGGTCTCAAACCACATTTAGCCACTTTGAAGTCTAGACTTAACGAACCTAGACTCTGATACCAACTGTAACACCCCCTAAAAACATGTTATTTTAAAGCCTTAAACATGCAGATAACTAAACCAAACAACAATCACAGCGGAAGACTGAAAGATAGATGTATATAAATAAATTGGAATACGGGGTGCTATGCCACGTTCACCAAAGAGATGAACGCACAGGCAACATCTGCAATGTTTAAATCTAAACCCATTGTCTCATTGTTCTACATCTAAGCTGGCACACAGGCCACAAAACGTAAGGGAGAAGCTATACTAGCAAGTACTAGACCGCGCACTCGCCTAGACATCACCTGAAAGAACACAATAAACAGACGACGCCCGTTCAGCGAATAATGCTGGTAACCCACCAATACATGTGAAATAACATACATAGGTAATATATAAGTTGTAAAGCCATTTTCGAAACGGAATACATAAGTATATAAGTACAAAACCAAGAGTAATAGTCAACACAAGCCTTAACACTCTCAACAAGAACACGGGAACACATCCCAAGACCAAAAGGACAACAACAATTCATAAGGACAAAGACAAGACCAATGGCAACACATGCCTTTGTGACTACACACGTCACAAGAAGAGAACTCACAACAACGGCTACACAAGCCCTCGTGATATCACCCATCACGAGTTGATATGCCTTCCTTATGCCCGGTTCCAACCTTATGGCTACCCCCAACCTTATTTCTTCTTCCAACCATTACCTCTAGGACCCCTGTACACCAAGTCCAACCTTTTCCCTCTGAGGACCGTCGTCCCCATCCGCCGAAAAACCGCCAACAAAACCACCGATTTCATAGTACACGAAGGTACCGATCACGCACACGGCAACACATGCCTCTCCCAAAATACGTGAACCTGACACACAGGTCACAACTCCATAATCACGTCATGGCCACCACGAGGACCACTGTAATACCTTGGTGACTAGTGTCCCATACCACTAATCGTGCAATCCAGGAAAAGCCACACACACATCACACATCAACAGGAATCAATCAACGGATCACAACGAAGATATGAAACCATACTCAATCAAGGAATGGATCACAGTCCAACAACAACAACGATGAATAACACAAGTTATCATCAACGAATATGAAGGTGCAAACAACACACACGCTAGCATTTAAACACCGAACTAGCATGCTTATCAAACGGGTAAACCGAAAGTAGTTCCGAAAAACACACAAGACTCATCACGGTTCAACGGAACACAATGTTGAACACTTAGCACGATTCACGACACCAAAACCTACATGGATTCCTACCATATAGTTCTAGGCATACGAAATATCAAGAAGACGCTCAAATAGTTCCACAAAAGAACAACGGGAAGTCAAAAGATCAAATACCGAGTCAAAAGAATCACGGGGAACGAATCCCGATCCAACACCAAAGTGTTCCCCGCGGGTGGACCCACGGGTAGGCTCCCACCCGTGGTTCCGCCCGCGGGTACACTACCCACCGGCCATATGTTCCTCGCGGGTGGGCGGCGGGTTGGAGCTCTACCCGTCGTTCCGCCCGCGGGTACGTATACCTGCACAAATAATCCCTTCGGGGATTTTCAACTCCAAGCTCAAATTCAAGTCCAAAACATGCCAAATCTCACCCAATACAACAAAATGACTTGAATCAAAGGAAATGCCAAGCAATGGCACAAATGAACCCAAAACACAAGCTCTAGATATGCATTTTCACAAGATAATGCATAAACACTCACATTTCATAGCAAAACAGATGTAGAATCCAATAAATCTTCATATAGGTAAGCAAAATAGATTTTGTAGAGCATGGGTTACCTCTTGTAGACTAAAGACTTCACTTTACACCTCAACAAGCTCCTCACAAGGCTCACCTTCCAAATCCACTTCAAGAACATACCAAAAGATCATAAAGATCATATCTTTAAGAAAAGACACCTTAGATAATACTAAAAACACAAGATGAACTTAGATCTTACCCTCCTAGATGCCTAAATATATGAAAGGTTGAATCTTGGAAGCAACTCTTGAAGTTTTGGCAAGGCTCCAACTTGGCTTGGAAGAAAAGCTATCTACCTTTTTAAAGAGAAGGTGGAGCTAGATTTTTAGAAAGTGTAAGGAAGGAATGGAGGTGTTCTACTAGGTTAGGTTACAATACTAACACCAAGTGAAAGGTCAAGAATACCCTTACTAACATAAGGAAGTGTAAGGGAACAAGGGAACTCCTTACAAAGCTTAAGGTACAACTTTGACTTAGGGGTTGACTAGTCAATTACTAGTCCCCGACTATTGAATTTTTAGGAATTAAATCACCAATTGAATTTGGATTTCGGGGTGTCACATAATGTATAATATTATTAGTACAAAATAAATTATACTTGCCTTAATAATTAATTATTAATATTAGTGCCTAATAATTATGTATTGTTACTTTTTTGGTGTAATTAGTATGGTAATCTATATACATATATATTTTATACTTAATATATAATATTATTGGCACAAAATAAATGATTATTACCTTAATATATAATTATTTTTTTAATATAATTTCCTAATTTTTATTAATGGTAATTATTCTAATAATTTTTCTTTCCTTCTTTCGTATAATTACTATGATAATGTATTTAAATATTGAAAGAGAACAAGTATTATAATTAATATAATTAATGAAATTATTATGATAATTGTCACAGTATTTTGTAATTATAATTAATATAATTAATAAAATTGAGAAATATAAGATTTCTTCCGTGAAAATATTTGTGAAAATTTCAATAAATTATAATTATTAAAATATGAAATATAATTAAGGAAATGAAATTATAAAATTAACAAAATATAAACATTTATAAACTTTTTAAAATACATGCATACATACACTTATGCACTATACTAATAATACAAAATTTAAATGCTACTTTTTAAATTTTTAAATGTAATTTTTAAAGCATAAATCTATCTATATAAATCTATACTGTTATTACAAACAAAATCCTCATTTCTTACTTTCCCTCTCAAACAATAAAAAGGGGATAAAAAAAATTACCAATTAATTAGTAAAAACGTTTGTATTAAAATAGAAAAAAAAAGATCCTTAATTCACGAAAAATAGAAAAGAAATCGGAATTCACTGTTTAATTAATACTCTCAATAATCAGTAAAAAAAGTTTGTTGTAAAATAGAAAAATAAAAAAAGATCCTTAATTCACTAAAAATGAAAATATAAATAGAATTTACTGATTATTACTAATAATAATAAACAGTAAAATAGGAAAATTAAAAAGGAGTCTTAATTTGATGAAAATGAAAATAAAAAAAATGAAAGATTGTGAAAAAAAAGGTCATAATAAGGATAACAGTAAAAAATAAATATATCTTACCAAAAAATAAAAAAATAAAAAAAATTCTTAATTCACGAAAAATAGAAAAGTAAACGGAATTCACTGATTAATTAATAGTAATAATAATTAGTAAAAAAGTTAGCAGTAAAATAAGAAAAAAAATCATTAATTCATTAAAAATCTATACTATTAAAAACAATATTCTATTTACTTAATTTTCCGCCCAAACAATAGTAAATAGTAAAGGTAAATTAAAAAGAAAAAGAAATATTTCACAATAATTCTGTACATCATCATCAATTAAAAATGGAACAAAAATCAGGTAAATTGAAAAATAAATGAATATTAATAATTGACTGAAAATTAAAAATGAAAAAAAAAAAAGAAACAGAAATTAGGTTAATTGGAAAAGGAAATGAATATTTATAATTGACTGGAAATAAAAGATGATCCAGACTAAAATGGGAAAGAAAATTGTCAGATTATTGCATTTTAATTTTTCACAATAATATTACATAGTAGAATAAATCAAATCACAATTATATCATAAATCTTTCATAATTTTAAACAATGGAACAAAATTTAAAAATGGAACGGAAATATTTCAATAATAATATTCTACATCATCAAGTAAAAGTAAATAAAAAATGGAAAGAAAATATTTCAATAATAATATTCTACACCTTCAATAGTAAAGACATATTTTAAACAATAGTAAAGGTAAACTAAAAATGGAACGGAAATATTTCAATAAAAATATTCTACATCATCAATTAAAAATGGTTCGGATAGGTAAAAAATCACTGCATCTGATATTCTAATTGACTGAAAATAAAAAACAATAATTATCTGAAAATGAATCTGATATTACTAATTGACTGAAATTTTAAAAGGAAATGAATATTAATAATTGACTGCAAATAAAAAATGATCCATAATTGAAATGTAAAAATAAATTGACAGATCATTGCATTTTAATTAAAAAATGGAACCGAAATTAAAAATTGGACGAAAATATTTCAATAATAATATTCTACATCATCAATAGTAAATGCATATTTTAAACAATAGTAAAGGTAAATTAAAAATAGAACGAAAATATTTCAATAAAAATATTCTACATCATCAATTAAAAATGAAACGGAAAATTAGGTAAAAATATCAATGCATCTAATATTCTAATTGACTAAAAATAAAAAAGAATAATTGGCTGAAAATGAATCTAATATTACTAATTGACTGAAAATATAAAGGGATCACTAATTGACTGAAATTCTACCATTATATATTTTCACCCGAGTCACCCATCTGTGAAGATGGACAAAAGGTGTTAGCTCTAGATGAAGATGGACAAGATTGTGTTGTTACTACCAATGTTGTGTACAAAGGGGTTTCAATAGTGTGTAAATACAATATGTGATATTGGCCCTGTTTGGTAAAAAATTGGACTATAGACCAATTTTGGCTTATTTGACCACTATTAATTGTTTGATTTAGTTAAAATATCAATATAAATGTTTGGTTAGTTAGCTTTTTGCAACTCCAAAAGGCGAAAATTCAAAAAGCTACTCCAAGCAACTTTTTCAATTAGCTTTTTGAGAAAAAAGAAATTATACCAAACAGCTATCAACTAACAGCTAATTTACCAAACACTTTTCTACCATCAGCTAGGGGGCGTTTGGTTCACGGAATCTTGGATTATCCCAGGTAATAGGATTACCTCTTGGAAGGTAATGTGAGATTTTGGGAATATAAGATTACCTTGTGTGTTTGGTTTGGATGGTGTAATATAATATTACCTTGTTTGGTTTAGGGTCATATTTTAGATTATATAGTTCAATTTACAATAATGTCCTCAATAATATATATATATATATATATATATATATATATATATATATATATATATATATATATATATATATATATATATAATGTGTGTGTATTTATTTATATCCATGAATATATATCAAAACTTAAATATTAAAAAAATTAAATATATAAATATACACATATGTATATTTGATTATATAAACATATATTAATTTCATTATTATTATTATTATTATTAGTTAATAAGGGCAAACTTAGAATAATTCAAGGTAATCTAAGATTACCTAAAAAAAAAAATGGGGGCAATCACATTACCTTGAAACATTACCGCCACATCAACTTTCAGGTAATATAACATTACCTGGTAATCTCATAACTTGAACCAAACAAGGTAATATAACATCACCAGACTCAGATTACCTAGGTAATCTAAGATAACCTGAACCAAACGCCCCCTAGTGTTATCAACTATTTATACCCTCTAATTAACACAATCAGCTAACAGCTAATAGCTAACAGTCATTTTACCAAACAGGGCATTATGTTTTTTTAAATAGCAAAATTGCTATATGTAAACACAAAAAATATCGAAATTGTATATATTCAAATAATTCTGTGTACAGCGTGTGTATAATTCAAGGTGCAGGTACAAGTCTCTGTGTAGTCCTCTGATTCTTCACTATTTTTATCCATTGAAGTGCCTCCAGTATTCAAGTGGCGCGTGCCTCCAGGATTCAAATGGCGTAGCTTCCGGGATTCAATTGGCGTGATCTTCAATAGCAAATGTCAAGCTTCGAAGCAATCAACCCTGCAAAACATCAAATTAAAGCGTCTGCAATGGCTTCAAGTTACCTTCAAAGGGCTTCAAGATCTTCAAAGTACCTACAAAATGACTTTAAGTTGCTTCAAGATCTTTAAAACCGGCAAAAAAAAAAAAAAATGCCTTCAATGCCTTTAATCCTTCAAGATCTTCAAATGCCTTCAAAAGAGCTCTCAAATCTTCAAGCCTTCAAGCGTTCTCCAATGCCTTCAAGCTCTCAAGTCTTCAAGTTGTTCTCAATGTATTTAAGGTGTCATTTAAAGAATGAAATTGAGGCTCCATTTATAGTGAAGTTTGTAACTAAAATCCGTCAACAAACTCCACTAATATTTTATTAATTAAATTAATTAATTATCTACTAAAATGAACATTGCCAAAATCAAGTCTAGGTTCATTATTCTATCATCTAATTCAAATTCAAACTAAATTATAATTATCTAATTCAAATATAATAAAATCATATTATATTTAAATTATAATTATAATTATAATTCAAATATGAAATGGGCTTAGACCAATTAGTTAATTAATTCAATAGTCCAAATCAAATTTACTTAGACTAATTAAATTAATTTAATTATCATAGCCCAATTAATTAAATTGGACTAATGATCAACCCCTTAAATTGGGCTCGATAATGATTTAATCGGTCCACTTGTCGGCTTCAAATTTTCTGTGTATACAAATTGCCCCCTCGAGACTTTCTTGGACATTCCACTTGAGAGCATACACTGCTTGAAAGTATGTAGTGCAAGGAAGTCTCGAAACTATAAGGCCATTTCAACTCGTGCCAGGGAGTCTTGAAGGAATATGAGGCAATTTCAACTCGTGCCGGGGAGCCTTGAAGGAATATGAGGCAGTTTCGAGATTTGGCACGAGTTGAAACGGCCTTATATCTTTAATTGTAGTGTCGAGACTTCCTTGCACTACATACTTTCGAGTGGTATATGCTCTCAAGTGGTGTACAAGCAAGTCTCGAGTGGGCATTTGTTGACACTTAAATTTTGATAAATATTGATTATTTATCAATATTAGTAATATTTGAATTTCTGTATGGATAATGTTGATATTATCTAATTTGTTAATTAGATAATATCAAAAGAGTTTGAGCTTATCAAAACTCTCTATCCTACAACTATAAATAGGGCCTTTCATTTCTATGTAATCACAGATCCTATGAACAATTCATAGAAACATCAAGTTTATTCAGAGATCACAATAAAAATGTGATCCTGAAAGTAAAAGCCGCTCCTCCAAATCCAATCATGCCTGTTGATCCAAAACTCTATTGAAGATCAAGCCATTTGAACCCGGAGGCCCTTCAAGAAGAACAAGCTATATATACAAACCCTTCTTTGAAGATCAAGCCACTTGAAACCCGGAGGGCCTTCAATAGTGGAGTGTTCAAGGCATCAAATTGAAGAATCAGAGGACCATCCAGAAACTTGTACCCACACCGCATTGATACTCAACATGTAACCGGTATTTTGAATTTCTAAATATAATTCAATTTTCTTTGTTCACACTATATATCTAGACAAAAAATATATTTTTCATACAAATAAATTAGGATATGAATTCATTTTTATAATTGAGTTGCTAGAGAACGAGCACATTTAACTAATTTATAAAAATACTGAACAATGATAAATAAAATCTCCAAAGTTACAGCACCGCATGCGTACATCTACATATTATCTATTAATTTGAGCAATTAATAACATAAAAACACATAAACGATCCAAACCATACCTCCAATTACACTATATAATATTTGATGTTCTAATTTAAATAATTATATATCGATCCAAACATTCTTAATATATTACAACAAATTCATTCCGTGCATCGCACGAGCACAAATACTAGTTCAGAATAAAAAGAACTTATCTTCTATAATAACATCGTAATCTTGCAGAAAATCTTGTGGTATAACGTCCCCGTAGAGGATCTGGACGTTTTTCAAGAGGTGGTGAAATATGAGTAGATTCAATTGGTGGGCAAAAGAGAGATAAAACCAGAGAAGAAGCTGACCAATTTTTTTGATTGGAAAAATATGAGGAAGATGAACGGTTTTCAACTTATATAGACCTGTTAGGGTTTAGGATGTGGGTTGGGCTTGGGTAACAGTAAAATGGGCTTGGGAAAAATAATTTTGTTAAGTCTCATTTGTTTATTAAATAAAATTTTTGTTGGACTGATTTTTAATATGTAGTTATATTTTTTATTTTCGTTATAAGTTATTGTATATATATATACTAGTAGTTACACCCGTGTGATGCACGGCAATATTATTATGATGCAAGATATAACACTTTGATAGATTAAAGATATAGTACCGATAAGGTTGAAGATATAGTAAATACACAAACTATAATTTATTCGCCTTCCACAAATAAAATAATTACACATTATTAAAAATTTCAAACTGTTTAGAAATTCTGTTGTGTGAACCTCAGATTGCATATCAACATTAGTATCTGACTTGCACACAGAATCACAACTCAAATACGTTTTGGAAGAGGCTACATTCATACTGTTCATGTATTCATTGACTTGGTCGACAACATCTAATGTTGGGGCCAAAACAGCTCTATTCTCGAGATGATTAAGATCAATGTTACCAATACGATATGAAGGAAATGTACTATCAACAATTTGTTTAATGGGATCACCTTCATTTTTCACTACAAAGGGAGACAATATAATTATATTGCACTCACCTCCATTGTCTTCACCAAGTATTTGCACCCGTGCGATGCACGGTAATTAATTTTGACAATATAATATTATAAATTTACAATATAATACAATATATAAAAATAAAAGAAAATTATGGAAATATAAATAAATGAACTAATTTAATAAATAACTAACTATTTGAGTAAATTTAAAACTATTGAAAATTTCTTTATATATAACATTTTTTATCGTGCTTAAAAACTCTCTATTATCTTCACATATAAAATTTTTTAACCCCTTTGTATTACTTACCTTGAAACTGTCACGTATATTTGGCCATGATTAAACATATACTTCTTCAAGATAAAGACATGAAGACATTTAGGTAACACACTATTACACTAACACCACATCCCAAGTTATATAATAAAGTGAATTTTTTTATTTTCTTTTGTAGTGCCTTGGCAGTTGGCAAACCTTTAATTTTTAAATCTAAGTATATTGTAAATTAGTAATATATTGTTGTATTTTAATTAAAAAAGATTAAAGGCTGAAATCATAGAAAACAAAATTAAAAATATTTGATAACATTGAAGAGAAATAAAATTATAAATTATTAAAAATTTATTTACATAAAACATTTTAAGCTGCTACGTATAATTGACCATTGTTAATGTTTCGTTTTTTTTTTTTTTAATAACAACCCAACATTTGATAACGTTTGTACTTGACATTTGTACTTGACTTTTGTACTTGATTATAAATTTACATTTTCTAAAATTATAATGTACAAAAATGTGTAAGAAAAAAAAAATCTAGATCATGATTAAAAAACTGTATCAATATTAAAAATGAAACATACTACATATTTAATTAATATTTGGAATACATAACAAAAGTTTAAAAATTTTGTATTAAGAATACCCAAAAAAATGTAATAAAATGTTTTTTATATTGTGGGTTGCACAAGTTTGATTAATATGAAGGCCAAAATATTTAAGGGCCCACACACGCGCGCGCACACACACAAACACACACACAAAAAACTGAGCTCATAAAGACAAAAATTCCTAGCCCAAATGAAACAAAAGAGCTCATAAAGACAAAAATTCCTAACCCAAATGAAACAAAACCCGTGTACAAATACGTAATAAGGCCCGTCTGCCATAGACATCTCCTCCTTCTTTGCCAATCGTTATACCCTACACCACGGCGCACATAGCACTGTGCGCCTCCCAAAACGACGTCGTTTTGGGGTCGTTTTGGGTGGCGCGGTAGGAAGTTGCTGGGATTATGTGTATTTGTTCACACAGTTATGTGTATTTGTTCTTACAGTTATGTGTATTGGTTCATACAGTTATGTACATTTTTTATACAATTATGTACATTCTTTTTATACAATTATGTACATCCGAATAAGAAAATGTGTGTTTTATGTTAATAGTTGATGTGTATTATGTTAAAAGTTTATGTTTATTATGTATTATGTTAGATTATGTGTATTATCTTTTAAAAAGAGTATGTATATTTTGTTATATAATTATGTACATTCATGTATACAATTATGTGTATTCTAGTATAACATTATGTACATTCTTGAACATCGGATTTTTTTTTTTAAAGAAAAAACTACTGCCACTGGAGCGAGAAATTTCAAAAAAAAAAAAATTAAAACGACGTCGTTTTGCATCTGGGCGCATAGTGCAACGCGCCGTGGTGTAGGATATAAATTGCCCTTCTTTGCTTCCGACCCGTGTTCATCATTGGCGTTCTTCATTTCTCTATTCAGTTCTGGTACTTCCAAGCTTAACAATGCTCAAATCACTAATCTCTCTTAATTTATTCGTATGAAGTTGAAAATCTTTGTTTTTCTCCTATTCTATTGTTAGTTCAGAAAGAAATAGCTAAATTTCTTCAATGTGCAAAAACCCTAGTGTCTACAGTATCATTTTCATAGCATCTTCAGTCCGACACCTCATCAAAATTCGTATGTAGATACGTACATCTACGTTTTTATCTACCGTATATGAAATAGAGAAAAATAATTTCTGATGCATGTTGATAGATATTCTATCTAAGCGTTTATAGAAATTAATAGGTTGAAAAAAGAGGTTCAATAGCAAGAGTTAAAGAAGAAGAGGCATTTCGAAATGCAGAAAAAATGCAGATCTGGGAAAAGATAAGTACATATATTTCTATTAGTTTTTTAAATCCCTGAATCTGATTTCGATTTTAGAGTTGTAGAAATAGTATTTCTAATTATTAGCTAAATACAAAATTAGAAGTTAATTTATGACCATGAAAATAACAAATAAACAGTGACGATGCCATTTGATGCAGGAAATTGGAGTATACAGTTAAAAACACAGGAATATGAAAAGTTGAAGAATCCAAGGTAATTAAATTGACTGTTCAGAAAATTTAATAGCCTTGCTGAATCCAAGGTGTTTATTTCTCAAGTGAATTACCGCTTCCTTTACATTTGTCAGGCAATTGCTTATAGGACAAAGAATAAACAACAACAAAACATATACGCATACACTGCAAGAAATATGAAGGTTAAATTTTTTTAAAAAAATTTCCTGCTCTCTTGCACTGTTGACTTCACCCCTTTACTGATACCTAAACCAATATTTACCAATATGAGTTAATACCATCTGAGGTCCTCCAAGTATAGTGGTTTTGCCACGTTTAGTCCTAAACTTTCAAATTAACCATCTGTGGTCCTTCGACTTTCAAATTTAACAATTCGTGGTCCAAGTTAACCACTCATGGTCCTTCAAGTTTCGAAATTTAACCAGTCGTGGTCCTCTTGAAAGGACCATAGTTGGTTAAAATTTAATAGTTGAAGGACCTTGGGTGGTTAACTTGGACCACAAATGGTTAAATTTGAAAGTCAAAGGACCACGAACGGTCAATTTGAAAGTTTAGGACTAAACGTGGCAAAACCACTATACTCGGAGGACCTCGGATGGTATTAACTCTTACCAATATTATATATAAAAAAGTGTTAGTTGAATAAACATTCAAAATTTAACTTAAGGGAGAATGCTAGAAACATAGTGACTTAATTTTGGGATTACCACAAAGTCGTCTTCATCATCCTGTTCCATCATTGTAGAAATAAAATATACTCTTCATGATCCATACTCAAAGCCTTTAACACTCTCATTACATTAAACAAAATTATTGCGATCCTATTTGAGTGAAAATTTAAAAACCACTCAATTTCATTCACTGTATCTAGCTCCGTAGGAATCTCCACATCTTTCTAAAAAAGGATTTTAAAATTATAGGACTTGTCAAAAGAATTTACAGTTTTTGCTGATGAAAAGTGAAAATAATTTTATTCCAGTTTCTTTTTTGGCAGATTTTGGAGGTGTTCTGAATTGTATTCCAGTTTCTTTCATGCAACTGTCTTTTCTTCACCCTCGTGAGTGCTTTTACAACCTGCTGAGTGCAGCTCCACCAAATTGCACCGCAAAGATTCTTTGAAAGCCAAACAAATGCCGGGAAGGTACTGCTTCCCTGCTCAGACTGTACACTGATGTTGCTCCTTTCAGCCTTTCTCCTCCATGTACTTTAAAATGTTTTGTTCTTATTGTATTTGGCTAAATGATGCAATAGAATCCTATAGGAAATAAAAATCCATACCGAATAAAAAAAATCAATACCTAATATATAAAGAATGGATAATAGATACCTCTTCACCGTGAAACATGCCTTCCTTACATTTGATAGAATCACTGCTCTTTCTTAATAGAATAAAGCATATTTTAGGTATTTTTTTTTAATAAAGTTAATGTGTCCTGCACTAACACTAACCTTCCCCCTAAACCACATTGGAAACTCGTTATGTTTTTCATTTATATTGGACAAACTTTCCATCTCAAGTAAACCAATGTGTTCACTACGAATAAGGGAAAGAATAAGAAAATATTAACTAAATGAAATAACTTTAAATTTGAAATTCAATTATATGATCTTATAAGCAGAAACATACTTACTCAATATATGATTCAACTTCATCGCAATTACTCAATACAAACCATTCAACCTTATCAAGTTCTTCCTTAGTCAATTTTTCATAATTCCAAGCACCAAATGGACAAACCTTATGTGAAAAAATTGACAACCCACCATGTGTTTCTTGTTTATCATTATTTCTATCTGGTTTGTTGAAACGAGTCTCTACTCCATCAAGGTATAGAGAAAGAAAAGTTAAGCATTCATTTGCAACATAACCCTCAACAATTGAGCCTTCGGGATGAACTTTATTTCTCACAAAATGTTTAAGTGTGCTTAAGAACCTACAACAAGAATAAAGTTTTAGTCTTTTTACATTATATCACAATAGTATAAGCATTGGTAAATTAAATCGAGAGTTAATGAAATTATTATATGAAGTATCACCTTTCAATCATAAACATCCATCTAAATTGCACTGGTCCACCTAGGGCAGCTTCTTGTGGGAGGTGAATTGCTAAATGTACCATGACATTAAAGAAAGCCGGTGGATAAATCATCTCTAACTTACAAAATATGATCACAATATCATTGCGAAGCAGCTCTAAATCTGCTAACTTTAAGGTCTTACAACACAACTTCCTAAAGAAATCACCTAACTCAGATAACACAGTGGTAACTTCTTTTTCAAAGCTTCCACGCACTCCAATTGGTAATACTCTTTGTAATAAAGCATGACAATCATGGCTTTGTAAACCTGTAAGTTTACCATCAGCATTTACACATCTAGAGATATTAGAAGCATAACCATCTGGAAACTTAACAGATTTCAAAAATTCTGCAAACTTCAATCTATCTTCTCTTGTTAACATGTAACATGGATGTGGAACTTCATATGATCCATCTAATTTCTTAACCAAATGCAATTCCTTCCTAATATTCATATCATCTAAATCTTGTCTTGCTTTCAAAGTGTCCTTATTTTTTCCATCAATATTTAGCAAAGTTCCAATGATATTATCACATACGTTTTTCTCAATATGAATAACATCAAGATTGTGTCTCAATTTCAACGTTTTCCAGTAAGGATATGAATAACATCAAGATTGTGTCTCAATTTCAACGTTTTCCAATAAGGAAGCTTGGAGAAGATACTCTTTTTGCACCAATTAAGGTCTTCAGGATTTCGTTACCTTTTTCTTTTGTTTGGATGTTTTTCAAATGGATTGTCACTTACTTCATGTAGTTGGCTTAACACTTCCTCACCAGATAACTCAAAAGGGGGAGTCGACTCTCAACTTTCCCATTAAACTTCTTGCTTTGCCTCCATGTGTGGTTAGTGGGCAAGAAACGACGATGACCTGGCCTATATATCTCAACTTACTCCTTAATCTTACAGAACACACACGGGTCATCATTGCAAACTGGGCAAGCCATGTATCCTTTAGTAGACCATCCAAATAAGTTGACATAAGCTGGAAAATCATTTACAGTCCACAGAATAGAAGCATGCAATTGAAAATTTGTTAAAGAACAAGCATCATATGTTGTCACACCTCTTTCCCATAATTCTATGAGATCTTCAATTAAAGGTTGCAAATATAATAAACATCAATATCTCTACCAGGTGCTTTAGGACCAGGAATAAGTAATGTTAACATAAAGAATGGATCCTTCATGCACATCCATGGCTGTAAATTGTATGGAACTAATATAACAGCCCACATGCTATAAGAATTATCCATATTACCAAATGGGTTAAATTCATCCGAAGCTAACCCAAGCCTAACATTCCGTGCTTCATTAGCAAACCATGGAAACTCTTGATCAAAATCTTTCCAAGTTTTCGAATCGGCCGGATGACGCAAATATTCACCAACATCAATTCTTCTTTCTTTATGATCAAAATCGTTCCAAACCTTAGAACAGTTCTAGCAGTTACTAGTAACAAGATTGAACATTGTTTAGACTTGTTGGATGTTTCTAGATGCTAGATGAGAAGGTGGCGAGGGGCGTTGTAGTGTTGGGCATTGCGGATACCAGGAGGGGTCGCAAACCTAGTATGGGCCGAGCTTGGCATGAGTCACGGCTAGTGTGGCGGATTGCTTGGGACGAAGTAGTTCGTGAACATTTGTTTACATACGTATTATTTTATATTTTAAACATTCTTGTTTTAGGCGGTAAATTTTGGCATATGATTTATTAATTTTCAAGTGATTTTTTAAACTATCAATTATTAGTTATATTTTTTTTTAATGTTTATATATAACAAGGATATATTAGAGATAAAGTGCACTACACACTAGTACATAGTACACCTCTGAAATATACATAGAGATGTGCATTCGGTTAACCGTTCAGTTAACCGAACCGAATTAATAGAAATTTTAAAGCGTTAACCGTTAACTAAACCGAACTTTTTATTTTAAATTCTTAAAATTATAAATATAATTAACATTTTTTTATTACAATGGAAGGGGGACACCCACATACACAAGCTATGCCTGTATCGAGGCTCAAACCCAACACTTCCCACATAGGGGAGCAACTTGGTACCATTGAACCACAAGGTCTTTGGTAAATATAAATTAACATTACCAATTACATCAATACCTATAATAATAAATATATACAAAAATAATACAATAACAACACTACAAATATTAAAGTACAAATTTAAAAAGTGTAAGTAAAAATAATAGTTAACCAGAAAAAAAAAATATATATATATATATATATATATATATATAGAATTTCGGTTAATTGATATTTTGAAACCGAATTAATCGTTAACCGAAATTCTACATTTAAACATTAATCAAACCAAAATATTTCGGTTAAGAAAGGAGTAACCAAAATTCTTCAGTTCGGTCGGTTAATCAAACTTTTACCAAAGTTTGCACACCCTTAAATATACATGGTGCAAAAAATTACTAAATTACTACATAGATTTTCATGCGGTTGATCTCAACTCACCCTATAATTCTGATATGTCTACACGACCACATGTGAGAGCATGCCGACACCTGAGCATATATATATATATATATATATATATATATATATATATATATATATATATATATAGACACTACTGGAAATTCTGAAATTTCCGACCACCTGAAAGTTATCTTAAATCAAGTCGAAAGTCTTGTTCCGATCATTTTTGGTATCCGAAAAAACCCTTGTTGCTATTTCCGACCATTTTTTGCTTTCAAGACCACTTTCAGGTGGTCGAAAATTCAATAATTTCCACTACTGAGAGAAAGAGAGAGAGAGTGTGTGTACTATTTCTAGGATTGTAATTGTAATTTTGTATAAGCCAATTACTTAGTCTTGTTGGGAGCTCTGCGATTTTTAAATCCAATCGGCTCCCAAATCAAATCTCAGTCACAGCAGCCCTTTGTGCCTCATTTAAATCCTGTAGAGCATAGATGAATTAGTGCGTGGATGCCTTTGATTTTAATGTTGGGTAACTACCACGCATTCTCAATGGTTGTCTTGCTCATAAAGGTGGTGGTGCATTCATAGGAGACGACACACTACTAAGGCCTGGCCCACCTCAGCACTGGTATTCCCAGAACTTTTCTTGGTTTTTTTATACACTGCTATCTGTTTTTACCGAATTTCATTTAGTCTCTTCCGAGGGTTTTCAACTTAACACAAATGAACAAACAAAAAAAAAACAAAAAAAAAATGTTAGATTAGATACTAGATAGTACACTTGAAAGACAGAATTATGCACTACTAGGTAGGCAAGGAATTATGCATTTGAAAGGCAGGAAAAGATACACTTGAAGCATCAATCCAACGTAATGGTTATTGCTAAACACACACAAAAAAAAAAAGTGATAATAAACCCTTCAAAAGGCCAAAATTACAGTAAATATTAAGCACACTAAAATACAGAGGGTTATGCACTTGAAGATTAAATATAGGTACACTTGAAGGCACAATAATATGTACTCGAAGGCACAAAATTATGCACTAGAAGACACAGTAACGCACACGGAAAAGAACAACAATGTGCACTTAGAGACAATAGTATAAACTCGAATAGAATAAATTATACACTCATCAATACAAAAGAATGCACTTGAGGACAAATAATGATGCACCCAAAGAAAAAAATATGCACTTAACGCTCTGGGCTCAGTGTAACTAATATTATACCCTAACAAAATAATTTATCACAATAACACAACAACTAAAAATATAAGACCATAAAAATAAAACCAAAACTACTTAAAAACATATGGAAATTACGGTTTTATAATTCTCACACCAATATAGATCTTTTATGATGATTTATTTCTTTCTGCAAATTCTTTACAAACAATTTTACCCCACTAAAGAACAATTTACTTGAATCAGCTAGTTGGCCCTGCATGATCATGCACTATTATCCCTTAAAAGAGATCGGGAGCTCAAAACTTTATCTCGAATGAAACCACCACTTTGCACCTTAATTGGATTGATCCAATTACAAATTTCTTGTAGTGCATGCATACATTAGTAGCCCTAAGCACAAGCTTAAACATGTCCAAGGATACCTTGCTCAAGTCAATAGTCGCAAATAATATCATAACAACTCCTGAAAACATACATACTAGCTTGATAAATATAAACAGCTTGCAAATCATATTATATTATAGAAAAATTATCAAAACACATTTTAATAATGTATAACAAAAACTCAAAATATATTTAGTTAAAATCTTAACATCAATCCAAATAGATATACAAAGTAGTAGAGATTCAAAGTGTAAAAGAGATAAACTTGATAGTTTTTGCTCAAATGATCTTAATTGGTCGGACTGTTAACTTAGTAACCATAAGATTACAAGTAGGTACGACTCCCATCTAGTGGGACCGGAGCGGCGGCCTTACCCGGAAGCACGATGATGTCACCATTTTGACACCTGATCAGCATGTGGATCGGAGTGTCACATATTCCACTTGATCTATTCAACTTTGAGACTCGGACAGTTTACGATCTTCAAAGACTCCAGCCTACTTAAGAGGTGATGTGGCACTGTCTTAAGTTCCCTGCAATAGTTTAGTTCCAACTCCTTGATGCATGGCATTATTATTATTGTTGCTTCTTGTTTGAAGTCTTCCCACTCCTCCCACTCCGAACAATATGAGAAGATCAATTTCTTCAGCTTTGGAAAAGCAACACCACCTACTTGTGCTACTCCCAAAAACTCACTCCCTACATATCTTAGCTCTTTCATTTCCGCTATCAAAAGAGTCTCCAGAGAAGGCAGTTTGCCTAATGGAGGCAAAGATGAACAATTTTCGCACCCCCAGATTTGAAGAA
This sequence comes from Ipomoea nil, assembly GCF_001879475.1. Taxonomy (NCBI): domain Eukaryota; kingdom Viridiplantae; phylum Streptophyta; class Magnoliopsida; order Solanales; family Convolvulaceae; genus Ipomoea; species Ipomoea nil. Next base: position 772,757 of record NW_017617738.1, on the reverse strand, counting down.
TCCGTAGATTATCAAGGGACAGTGTAATCCAGGAAGGGAAGTGGGTTCCTCTGTACCCAAGAAGTTCCAAGATTTGCAGTTCTGGAGGTGGTTTCAGAGCCTCCATCACATCTACTCCCACATCGACTGATCCCGGACTAAAATCCAAACACAATTTTTTGATGTGCTTCTTGTTTCTCAATTCTGCTTTCTCTGCTTCCTCCACATCTGCTGCGTTATTCAGATCGCACAAAACAATAATTGACAGCTCCCCTTTGAGTTGGTTCAGCTTCTCCATGTATCCCAACTTACTTGACTCTTTCCCCACCTTAAACTCACTTAAACTACAAAGCTGAGTTAGCTTTGCGATACCTTGGGGCATCATCTCCAGCCTTTCGGTGCTTCTGATGTTAAGGTGTCTCAAGTTTATCAAATTGCCAATCCCTTTGGGTAGCCTGGAAAGACCTTCACATCCCTCAAGATCTAAAGTTTCCAAGTTCTCCAAAGAACAAATTGTATCGGGCAACTTCTCTACTTTACTCCAACTTAAATTAATGTACCTTAGCTGACTCAAATCTCCAATCTTATGAGGTAGTCTAGAAAATCGCTTACATCCACTAAGATCTAAAGTTTGCAAGTTCTCCAAAAAACAAATTGTATTAGGTAACTTCTCTACTTTGCTCAAACTTAAATTAATGTACCTTAACTGATGCAAATTTCCAATCCCTTCGGGCAACCTAGAAAAATCATTACATCTAAGATGTAAAGTTTGCAAGTTATATAAAGAACAAATTTCATCCGGTAACTCCTCTACATCGCTCCTACTTAAATCAATGTACCTTAGATGAAGCAAATTTCCTATCTTCTTTGGGAGTTTTTGCAACTCACATTCATGCAATCTTAATACTCTCATAGATTTCAGACCATTGAACAAACCAGGAGTAAGTTGTTCGGGAGAAAGGCATTCAGCAAAAAAACTGCGAAGTTTTCCAATATCATAAATGGAAGTGAGATTTATATTCCTACCAGTGTTCTGCCATGACAGATGACGAAGATTTTTAATCCCGACCTTATCCTTGTGCTGGTCAATACTGTAGCATTCATTTCTGGTAAGAAAATGGGCAAAATCATGCACTATGTCATGCATTTTGCAAGATATGATAATGTTGGAATCCATCTCATCTTTCTTCAAATCTTGGAAGAAAGAGCGCATTGCTAAACCCTCAAATAACTCCCTGCCTTTTGATTCCATGGTCACATAACCTTGTGCCATCCAAATTCTGATGAGCTCATCTACCTCTATTTCATAATCTTTGGGAAAGACAGCACAGTATGAGAAACATTGCTTCATATTTGGGGTCAAATCATTGTAGCTTAGATACAAATGAGGGAAGAGGTCTGTTACCACTTCCTCCAACTCCCAAACTTTATTGTCTAAAACATTTTGCCAATCATCTTTAGTGTGTTTGAAACATAGCAGGCTTCCCATGACCTTAGCAGCAAGGGGCAATCCTTTGCACTTTTGAGCAATTTTCTGACCAATATCTTTCAGTTTCTCACGATCCTCTTCCCTTCTTCTGGAAAATGCTATCCTGCTAAGCAACAACCAAGCTTCTGAGTCAGATATTAGATCCAACTGATGCAGATACACACTTCCCATCATTGTAGCAACCCTCTCACTCCTAGAGGTCACCAAGATTCTACTCCCGGGGAGTCCATACTTGAGAGAGTTCTTCAATGGCTCCCACTTTGCATACTGCTCTGTCCACACATCATCCATCACAAGTAGGAACCTTTTCCCAGACAAAGTGCTTTGGATCTTTTCCAGTAACAGTTGGAGTTGGGAAAGATCCGTGGAGCTTTTAGTGGTTGACTCAACAATGGCTTTTGCAATCTTGATCTGGTCAAAAGGGTTGGAAACACAAATCCACACCCTTTCATCAAAATGAGTCTTGATCTGTTCATCCCCAAAGACTAGTAGAGCAAGGGTAGTTTTCCCTATTCCTCCCGTTCCCACTATGGAAATCACAGGGGGACCATTTTCATTTCTTGCTTCTTCTTCTCCAGAATTCTCCACTAACTTGCCTATTAAAGCACTGGCATCGGATTTCCTACCTTGAGTCTCTGAAGCATCCACATCAAACGCAGTGGTGACTCGCATCAATTCTTGATGATCAGAGTGTGATGATGCTGCAGAAGTGTGTGTTATTGATGCATAATCAAATTTGAACTGATCTTTCTCTTTCGTAATCCGATCAAGTGTTGAATCAAGCTCCTTTATTTTCTTGGCGATGTCTCGATGCATAGCAAACCTATGGAAACGCGAAGGCAGGAAAGAGCTGCGACTAAACTTTCTACCACTTACCTTTTGGCTCTCGATCTGTTGTCTCAGAGTTCTGGTTCTCCACTCGTCCAGAACATCGTCCACTTGGTAGGAGAAGTCTTGGATATTTTCGATCCAGAGCTTGATGCCCTTTTCCTTAAAGCTTCTCTTCTCTGCATCATCCAATACCTCCCTAATTTCCTCGAGCTTTGATGAGAGGTTTGCGATCTCCTTCTCCACACCCAAAGCTCTTTTTAGCTCATGGGCTTGGTGCTTCAGTATGTTGATCAGCTCTTCTACAACACTGGAGATGAGAGCGTCGGCCATGGTGGTTGACTCTGTAGTTGAAACGTACTTTGAGAGATGATAAGGTTTGCTAATTGATTAATTTGGTTTGAAAATTTGATTATTAACTTATATATATATATACCACCATTGACTCAGTAGCCACCATTCTCCGATGAGGACTACTCTGTGAGTATGGGACCTAAGAGAAGGAAAGATTTGAATGCTTGATGGGATGGGACATTGGGACAAACGTCCCCAAGAATTAAAATATAAAAAATAAAAAATATGCGAGATTTCTTACCGTGCACTAAACTGCATAGCGCACACTTTAAGACATGAAGAATTGAAGAGTAAGCTGGCATCAAAAAAAATAATCTTTGCAATATTTTGATACCGAGTATTATTTAGGGAAAAGGATCAAATAAGTTCATGTATTAATATTGATTGTTTATCTAACACAATTAATTAAATATGATCCATCAAAACTATTATACTCCAATTATTTTTTATCTAGAATTTTTAGTTAATTATTAACAAGTAACTCATCTAATTGCTTATATGGAAAAATAAATTAAAAACAAAATTCTGACATGTTATTTATATGGATGCTTTGGATGATTTCTACCCTGGCCTATTTCATTACAAAATGATTGTACACTATTCTTATTATTATATCATGGCCGACTTTGCTTGATTATTGGCTAAACTAGAATTATTACTTTGTCATTTTGTTGGAGATGATGTATAAATGCTTCTTACTGCATGAAAATCATTCAAATAAATTGTTACACCATTGATCATTTAAATATGTAAGCAATTAAATCATTTTATTATAGAAAAACTATTGTAAGAGGTTGTTACAGAGGTAGAACATTTAATTAGGTCAACCTAAGTTCTTTTAAAATGTTTTGTAAAGTCAAATCTCATACATTGTATCATAAAATATAATACATTCATTAGTAAGGTTGAAACAATGTATAGAGGTGAATAATGCCAATAAATGCTAAATAAAATTTGGGGCAGGATCATAATTTTATGTGTAGTTTGATAGTAACTTTATGTGTAGGCCGGGGTACGGTGTATAAATGTTAACACATAAGTAATATTAATAACAAATTTTAACATGTAATATTAATAAGAGTTAATTACCAAAATGGACCTTCAACTATAGTAAAAGTACCGACTTGGTCCTCGACTTTTTTTCTTGACCGATTCAGTCATCAACTATTCAATTTTTGAACCATATGATCCTCCATCTATTTGGGTGTTAGATGACTGTTTGTTTTGAGGGCAAAATAGGACTTTTGCTATAATCTAGGGAGCAAAACGGTAATTAACTCACAAAACATTTTAATGTTTCAAAATTGACTGAGGAAAAAGTTGCTGCAGTTCAACGAAACAACAGACTTTACCAAGAACTGGTTAGGCCTTTATGTTCTGTAGTCTCTTCTTGTTTCAAATATTTGAAAATTTCCTTCACTCTTAGGCAGTTTTAACATTTAACAATAAGTAAAGGACAGAAACACTGAAGTGATTCTACTCTCTACTATTTGGTGTAGTTTTTTCTTGGCATTTTGCTTGCAATGGGTTTAACTAGGTGTACATGCAGGAACTGTTGAAGTGCGACATCCACAAAAGTCACAGTGGTGGCGTTTCATTCATGTTTGTCATCATTATCGGCTTGGTTGGTGTAATTTTAGGTTACATTGTGAAGAAATGAGTACTTAAAAAGGCAGGTTGGGCACATCTTTCACTCCCTCAATGTGTTGATCCTACATTGTTGCTTGCCCCTTACAGAAATTTGGGGCACGTGGAATGAAAAAGAATTCTTGAAACTGTACTGTTAGCTCAAATTAAACTGTAGTGGGTTAGAGAAATTTACTTAGCTAGGGTTCATAATTCTATTTTCTCACTCTTTATTTTTTGCAGAATAATAAGATGGCTGGAAGATGATGAAGAGTACCTGAAAGCAGCTTCCCTTCCAAGAATTGAGTTTCTAATATTTGAGATGTCGCGTAAGTGGAAGAAACGAAGTTTTGATAGTGAAAACGTCCCTCTAGTATCCAATCGTAGCTCTTCATTTCATTCATGGTTTATGTTCTTGTTTAATTTGCAGCTGTTAATGACATCGACACCAGCGGCATCCACGCCCTGGAAGAGCTGCACAGTAGCCTACAGAAAAGTAATGTTCAGGTAACTAACCATCAGTGCATGAGATAGAAAAAACGGATATCGATCGAGTTAAAATTTTGATTCTGTTGTTATTCATCAACATATATACAGCTTGTTCTGGCAAATCCAGGAAGAGTGGTGATTGACAAGCTTCATGCATCCAAATTTACCAACCTCATTGGCGAGGAGTTTGAGGACAAAATCTTCCTAAGAGTAGCAAATGCAGTGCTGTTAGGAATATAGCGGAAGCGAAGAATTGAAAATTGAGAATTATAGAAGTTGAATAATAGGGAAAGTATATTAAAAGACAAAATTATTAGGAATAAAGGAAAATATATATATTATCACTAGAAAGTGATTACAAGAGTAAATATATATATATATGTATGTCAACGTGGGGACAAAAGAAAGAGAAAGAATTCAATATTGATGTAAGAATGAGCAATCTACAAAGCAAAACAATACTGCCTATTTATACACTCAAAAGAAGAGAAAAAAAAGGGGGATGCAAAGGATGAGAGCTAAACACGGAAGAATCGTGTAGGAACATGAAGCCATATTGCAAGAGACACAGTCTTCATAGATTTGAGACATAAAAATATTATTTTCTAACAATCTCCACCTTGGATCAAATTCAATGTAGGAATTAACAACTGGAACAACCAACTAAATTCAAGCATTGTTTGAACTTAGTAATAAGTAGAGGCTTGGTGAGCATATCTGCTGGATTCTCCAATGTATGAATCTTCTGAACGGTTATATCTCCTGCAGTTATAACATCTTGAATAAAATGGTATCTGACATCAATGTGTTTGGTTTTGGCATGATGTGTATCATTCTTGGTGAGATGGATTGCACTTTGACTATCTGAGAACACAACGGTCTGACCTTGTGAAACACCAAGTTCCATAACCAAACCTCGTAGCCAAGTAGCTTCTTTGACACCCTCTGTGGCTGCAATATATTCCGCCTCAATCGTAGATAACGCATCAATAGACTGAAGCGTAGCTTTCCAACTGATAGCACAATTACAAAGAGTGAAAATATAACCGGAAAGCGATCGACGTCTGTCAAGATCACCACCATAATCAGAATCTACAAAGCCCACAATGTCAGTAGATGCAGAAGAATTTCGATCAAAAACCAAGCCCAAAGACGAAGTACCCTTTAGGTACCGTAGAATCCATTTAACGGCGTTCCAATGTTCCTTACCAGGGTTATGCATGTAACGACTCACAACACATACAACATGAGCCAAATCAGGTCTGGTGCATACCATAGCATACATAAGACTTCCAACAGCACTAGAGTAAGGAACTTTTGACATATAAGCCACATCAACATCAGACTTAGGGCATGAACCGGAGGGTACCTTAAAATGTGCACCAAGTGGAGTAGACACAGGTTTACAATTGGACATATTGAATCGATCAAGAACCTTCTCAACATACTTTTTCTGGGATAGATAAAGTTTACCCGCTTGACGATCCCTGTGTATCTCCATGCCAATAATCTTCTTTGCTGCACCAAGGTCTTTCATCTCAAACTCATTGCTTAGTTGAGACTTCAAGTTATCAACCAGAGACATATCAGGGGAAGCAATGAGCATATCATCAACATAAAGAAGCAAATAGACAAAGACCCATTAGAAAATTCTTTCAAATAGACACAGCTATCATACTGGCTTCTTGAGAATCCTTGCCCCAACATACACGCATCAAACCGCTTATACCATTGCCTTGGAGCTTGCTTTAGCCCATAAAGGGATTTTTGTAGACGGCAGACACAATGTTCCTTCCCAGGAACTTAAATCCCTCAGGTTGGTACATGTAAAGTTCTTCATCAAGCTCTCTATGTAGGAAAGCAGTCTTTACATCAAGTTGCTCCAACTCCAAATCAAAAAGAGCAAGAAAAGCAAGTAGAACACGTATAGAAGTATGACGAACAACTGGAGAAAAGATCTCGTTAAAGTCAATACCTTCACGTTGATCAAAACCTCGAACAACTAACCGTGCCTTCCACTGTGCTTTCTCAACCCCAGGAATGCCTTCTTTCTTTTTGTAAATCCATTTACAGCTCAATGGGTGTTTACCTTTCGGCAACTCTACCAACTCCCAAGTCTCATTCTTATGGAGACTTTCCATCTCTTCTTGCATAGCAACCAACCACTTAGACGAGTTGGCACAGGAAATAGCCTCAGAATAGTAGGATGGATCACCATCAACCTCCTGTGCAACTGAAAGAGCATAAGCAACCAAGTGGGTTTCATCATCACTAGCATACCTAGCAGGTTTTTTAATTGTCCTCCCAGGCCGATCTTGAGCAATAGAGTACTCTCGTTGTGCCTCGACGAGAGGTGCGGTACTTGTAGATGCATCATTTTTAGTATTACTATCAACAGTAGTAACACTATCATTAGGCCTGAACTCAAACTCCACCTTCTCACCAGTACTCTGTGTCTCACCTATACTGGGAACTTTTCCAGAAGAAAGTAGTGCATTTTCATCAAAAGTGATATCTCGACTCAGAATGATTTTCTGAGAATCAGGAGATCACCATAGGCGATACCCTTTTGACTCAGAAGCATAACCAAGGAAAATGCATTTGACAGCTCTCAGGTTTAATTTACCCGTACTGGAATGAGAATATGCAAGACATCCAAAAACTCTTAAAACAAAGTAGTCAACAGGATTACCTGACCAAACTTCCTCTGGAATTTTGAAATCAAGGGATGAATGTGGAGATCTATTCACCAAATAGCAAGCAGTAGAAACGGCTTCGGCCCAAAAATCACGTAGTTTCCATAACCCAGCATTAGAGAGCATACAACGAGCTCTTTCCAATAGTGTCTTGTTTAAACGTTCGGCAACACCATTTTGCTGGGGTTTACCAGGCAAGGTCTTGTGCCTGGCGATTCCATTTGTCGCACAGAAGTCATTGAAATCTGACTCACAGAACTCCAAGCCATTGTCTGTCCTGAGCTTCTCGACTTTTTTCCTTATCTGAGTCTCAACAAGTATTTTCCACTTTTTGAAAATAGGAAAATCCTGATTTTTGTGTTTCAAGAAATAGACCCAGACCTTACGGGAAAAGTCATCAATAATAGACATGAAATATCTACAGCCTCCCATAGACTGGAATTTAGTCAGTCCCCATAAATCGGAATGTATATACTCCAATACATCTTTGGTATGGTGTGTAGCAGTAGAGAAACTAACCCTCTTTTGTTTCTCAAAAACACAATGCTCACAAAATTTTAATTTACCCGTACCTGAATCACCAAGGAGACCTTTCTTGCTTAGGAGATGCATGCCTTTCTCACTCATATGCCCCAGACGCATATGCCATAGTTGAGTGAGATCTGCATCAGACATCGATGAGGATACCGCTACTGAACCTGTCACAGTACTGCCATGCAACACGTACAAGCTTCCAGATCGAGAAGCTTTCACGAGAACAAGAGAGCCTTTTATGACTTTCAGAACTCCACCTTCAGCTATGTACTTGCACCCCAGAGATTCCAAGGTGCCCAAGGATATCAGATTGCGTTTCAAATCAGGAATATACCGAACATTGGTAAGAGTCCTGACAACATTATCATGAGTTTTAATCTGAACACTTCCAATTCCACTAACCTTGCATTGGGTATCATTACCCATCAAGACAACTCCACCATCAACCGGTTCCAGAGAGACAAACCAGTCTTTGTGAGGACACATGTGGAATGTACAACCAGAGTCCAGAATCCACTCAGTTTTGCTCCGTTTGTCACCGAAGCTAACAGATAACATAACATCGCCCTCTGAATCACTTTCAACAACACTAGCTTCAGCAGACTTCTTTTCTCTCTCTTGCTTGTTTTTCAACTTGAAGCATTCAGTCACATCGTGACCCTGCTTCTTGCAGTACTTACAGGATTTGTTGGACTTATCCTTTGGACTTGGATCTAGATTTTTTATTGCTACTCTCTGTTTCAAGTGAACGACCCCTTACAGTCAAGCCTTCACCTTTGTCCTCAAACTTAATTTCAAAGTCAAACTTTTCTTTGGACAACAGGTTTGACTTAACATTGTCAAAAGTAAGGGTATCACTACTATTACCATACAGCATAATTTCTTTGAAATGCTTGTACGATTTAGGGAGAGAGACAAGCAATAAAACATCATGATCCTCATCTTCAATTACGACATCAATATTCTCCAAGTCCAATAAAATAGAATTAAATTCATCTAAGTGAGATTTAATAGAAGTACCTTCTGTCATACGGATTGTGTACAGGCGCTCCTTCAGGCGCAGCTTGTTCGCCAGAGATTTGACCATATAAAGCGACTCCAGCTCGGACCATAAATCTGATAGTTCATTATTTGATAGTATATATAAAATAATATACTTTCAGTACTCAAATAATGTACCTTCAAAAAATGTACTTTATGTACACAAATAATGTAGTTTTAGTATATTAAAGATTACCTTATATTCATGGTCCACACAGCTATGTGGACTATAGTCCACACAATAATTTGCCGTGGTCACAAGTGTGGATCTCTTGCCATCTTGGCTGGAGTTACCCCTAATGATTGTGTAACCACAAGGTCACGAGATTGAATCCTTTCCCCTTTGGTTTGAGCCGGTCAACTATAGGTAACCTAAGTTGGTTTACTTCTTTATGGTCCTTTGCCTGCTAGAATTACAAGGCATAGTTTACTCACGCTCAAAAGGTTTCCATCGTCGTCGAAAAAAAAACACCGGTTACAAAGTTAATTTCGGTAAAAAGCGATTACGAAGTTAATTGAAATTGGATCCTACAGATATTTGTACCACAAAATGACTACTCAAAATGCTATCTAGTAGTTAGCCAATATTTCCAACATATATTTACCCCCAACTAATAATTTAAATTGTTAATGAAGATCCATTGTATTTATGTGTAAAACTATCTTATGTGAGAAAAATATTAAATATGTAATACTTGTTAGAAAAATATAAAATTTTTTATTGGTCGACAAGTATTAAATTTTCACTATTTCGATTTATTCAAGAAGCAAGTTATATATATGTATTCTATTATCTGTTTATACATACTTTCTCAACCTGTTGAAGCACAAAGAGTCAACACTGCCTCCACTAAGACTCGATCTCATGACCTCTCATATAGAAGAGTCACTACATGTCATCTGAGCACAAGGTGCTTGCTAGGAATAAATTGTAATAGATTTTGATATGCCATATTGTGAATCGTAGATCCCCAATTTTATTTTGGTTAGACTAGTCGAGTCATAGACCAAGAAAGGGAAAAATAAATTCATTAGTTGAGGAAATGGATGAAGAAGATATAAAGCCTAAAATCAAGAATTTGCCTAGTGAAAATGGCAAACAAAAGAGGAAGATGTATGCATATGAAAATATGTATACAAGTTATGAAGACTATCATCCGAAGAAGAAATCTCTCAAATATCCAAGAAGAAATCTCTCAAGAAATCAAGAAAAAATCCCTCAAGAAATCCCGAAGAAGAAAGAACGTGACTTGAACTTTGCATGAAGCTATCTTGAAGATCAAGCATCTATAGAAAGAAAGGAGTACACTAAGTGAAACAAGATGATAACCAAAAGGTTGTACGGACGAGTTGGAAGAAGCTTGAAATATTATATGCAAGGTCACAAGTTCAAATCTCATATCCCACATATTTTAAAGAAGCCAAGTTTAAATCCATCAGATGAAGTATGGGCGATGGTTTGGCCGAAGGGAAGCAATTTGCAAAGTCAAATGGGATGATTCCAAGTTGACTATGGGATGATCTTTCTTCAAAATTGATATAGGGATACAATTTGAAGGGATCTCACCTTGGGGCAAAAGTTTCAATTTTATGTGCTTCATCCCAAATCAAGTAAGGGATGAGATTTCAATTGAAAAATTAAGGAAGGGATGAGATTTCACTTCCAAATATAGAAAGGGATGAAGTTTACATGGGAATCAATTGAGATTTCACTTCCAAATATAGAAAGAGATGAAGTTTACATGGGAAGAGATTTCCCAAGTCAATTAAGAAGATGAAGTCTGGAAGCAGTAAACAAACCCAGACGTGAAGTACAGAGGAAAGTACAAGAAGAAGTTACAAAAGCAAAAATACTAGTCTAAACTAGTAAGGGATTAAATTGGAGATTATATTTTGAAGATAAAAATCCCAAGAGGCGTGATCTACACCAGATGAAGATTTATGGGACACCATTTTTGCGAGAACTTCTACCTCAACTTGCAGAGAATCTCTGACATATCTGCAACGTTATCTTATCCTCTGAAAAAGCTATACATCTAGATGAAATTAAAAAATGAGAACGTTTCTTTCCAACGGACGGATTCTCATTACCAGCTATAAATAGATGAAGATTGAAGCAGAGGAAAGCAGAAGCAAGAACGCAATAGAGCAAGAACAGAGCTAAACAGAGCATACAAAATTCAAAGAAAGCTTTCCATCTCAAGAGCTTAAATTGATATTCTTTGTGAGATAAACACTCAGAGTGATACAGAGCTTACAAAAGAAATATCCAAGAGTGTTAGAATCTTCATCAACTACAAGAGACTGAGCGCATCATCGAAGATCATCTACAGAGTCTCAAAGTTGGAAGCAAGGCAAAACTTGTTTTGGAGCAAAACAAGGGAAAGGAGGAAAGTAACACGGAGTTGTGAAATACTGGATTGTCACACGGAGTTGTGAGATCCGAAGTAGCAGTGTCGAAGGACATTGGGCGTGATTAGTGCGGGCTTTGTGATCAAAGCACTAGATCACGGGATACGTTTCTACCGGATCGTAGAAGACGGGGGGAAAGTAACGCGGAGTCGTGAAATCCTAGGAAAGTAACGCGGCAACGTGAAACCCGAAGCAGCAGTGTTGGTGACACTGGGCGTGATTAGTGTGGGCTTGGTGATCAAAGCACTAGATCACGGAATTCATTGTATCTTAGAACCAAGAAGTGGTGGATATAGTGAATTGCTCTTGGAGATAAGAGCAAGTGGAGTAGGAGGATTACACCACCTCGCGAACCACTATAAATTGTCTTGTGTTCTTTACTGCTTTCTTCACTTACTGCTCTTGCTTGTGTTCTCACGAGAATAATCTTGACACAATCTACACACACACCGAATCGTTTATTTATTTCCGCTGTGCACCATACTCTAACAATCTAGTTAAGAGTTTTGGTTTATCTCTGGCTTAGCAATTGTGGTGCTGTGCTAAAAAGTTTGAAAGTCTATTCACCCCCCCTCTAGACTTTCACCTTACCTCTTTTGGGACCAACAATTGGTATCAGAGCAGGCTGCCTATCTGAGTCAATCTCTTTCGAACTGATACCAACAATTGGTATCAGAGCAGGCTGTCTATTTGGGTCAACCTTGTTTCTGACTGCTAGGCAGATCCATTTTACCCAGTGTTTGTAATTGGATTATTGTCTCTCGTATCCACCGAGAAGATGAATAAAGATTTAGCTCAAAATCTATTATTCTCGCTTGATAAATTTGATGATTGGAAAGTTCGTATGCAGGTTCATCTATCAGCTTTACACGATGAAATGTGGGAAGTTATCTCTAACGGCCCGATCGAAATATTGAAAGTAAATACAGCTTTTCTTCTATCTCCGGATGCTCAACAATTCATACCAAAGCCAAAATCGGAATGGACATCGGATGATAGAAAGAGGAACAATCTTGACAACATTGCCAAAGATATTCTGTTCAAAGCCATTGATGATACACTATTCCCAAAAGTGCGAAAATGTAGAAGTGCAAAAGAATTTTGGGATACTCTCATCAAGATCGGAGAAGGAGATGAACAAGAAAAAGATAACAAGCTCACTATTGCTATGAAGAAGTTCGAGGACTTCAAAATGCTCTCAAATGAATCCATTGTTGATATGGAAGCTCGAATGATCAAAATCCTTGGAGAAATTAATGACCTTGGCAAAAATATTAGCCAAAAGGAAATTAATCTCAAAGTTCTACGAGGCTTACCATCTACATGGGATATGAAGGTTACGGCTATGCGAGATCTAAGAATATTGTCAACCGACAAATTATTTAGTGATCTCAAAGCATATGAATTCGAAATGAAGGCCAAAGATGATGATGTTCATGAAATTCGAAATCCAGCTCTAAGGGCCGAACAACCATCAACCTCCAGGTCAGTAGATAATATTGATTTTATAACTGACGAACAATTTGCTCTTTTTGTTAAAAAATTCAAAAGGTTCATGCGAAAAGGAGACAACAAAAATTCTGCTCGTGGAAAATATGTCTCTCGCACAACACAAGAAGAGAAAGTCGAAGAAAACAACAATTTATGCTACAATTGCCGCAAACCCGGACATTTCAAAATAAATTGTCCGTATCCAATTGTTAGCAAGTATCAAGGCATAAATGTTGAATCTACACCGAATAAACCCGAAAGCAAAGATCGAAGGTTCAAGCGCGACAAAAGAAAAGCTCTCGTTAGCAATGAACCAAATGAAAATGATGAGTCGAATGGATTGTCATCAAGTGATGAAAGCTCAAGTTCGGAAGATGACACAGCTCTATAATGGGCATATTTTACACTTTTATTTTATGTACATCTTTATAATAATTTTGCATTAGTTATTTATAATTATTTAATAATTATTTTATTTTAGAGTTTAATATGAAATTAGTTAAATAAGTGGTTCCTAATAATATTTAGTTAAATATTTTATTTTATAAATAACTAACGCAAAATTGATTTGCAATTAGTCCTAATAATTATTTTATTTTATAGTTTAATATGCAATTAGTTAAATAAGTGTTTCCTTTACTTTAATATAAAACATTGATTGTCTAAATTCCTAGTTTCTTACAAAGATGACAAACACATTATGTTTCTTTTCGTACAGGATGACAGGTGAAGCGGAAGACTTCGTCAGCTTCAGCGCAAACGTCGGCTTTGTTGATCGAATTATGGAAGACTTTATCAAAGGACGCAATAATAGGAAAATTTAATGGTTGAAAATAATTAGGGAGATGTATAAATAGTAGAAGAATTTTCTTGTTGAACGTTCATTCTTCCCTCCTCTATAGTATTCGTTAAAGTTGTTATCAATGTCCATTTGTGGCTAATTTCTAGTTGGTTTAGTGAATTGAAGCCCCGGAGTTCATAACGCTGTAAGGTTATTTATTTAACTTTATTATATATATGTTTTTATGCATTTTGAGTATTAAATATTCTTCTAAATTATTTGAATAGTTGTATCATTTAATTGCTAGGGAGGCATACTAGTTATTTATTTGATATAATTATTTGCTATATTAGATAATGTTGTGCTACAAATTATTCTAATATTCAGTAGCAACTGAGGTTAATTATTGACAGCTTAGTGATAATTGGTCTCGGGTAGAATATTTTCCTAAATTAAATGCAACCGCTTGTGCTTGTGTTATTTAGTTTGTCAGTTTTCCTAGTTCCTATTGCTGCTACTAAATTAAATCTATAGCGCTTGTCTTAGATTATTTAGTAGTTAGGGGTAATTAAACCGCTTGTGCTTTATTTACCTACAACTAAGGGAAAACAGAAATGAAACAATTTCACGACAAATATTCAATTGCATATTAATTACTTTATTAATCAATGATCAGTGTTGAATTCTGGTGGTGGATCTTTACTAACCAAGGTCTCCTATTATAAGTGTTTTCGATATATTATTTTCACTGCTTTATTCGTTCAATTAAATTTCTTGTTTATTTAAATTCTCTTTTGTTTTATCTTTACTCTCGATATATTCCAAACCCCCCTACCTTTAATTTGAGCACAAAAGTTAAACTAGTTACTCCTCGTGGGATCGATCCTTACTCCCGCTACTACGTTTATAAGGTTTTAATTTAGAAGCCTACGACAGCTCACCACTCTAATATGCAAATCAATTGAGTTGAGTTCAAGTGAAGAGTGCTTTATGGCTCTTGGAGCAGAGGAAGAAGAGGTAACATCTAATTCTTTCAATTCTGTTAATTCCTCTTTTTCTCGTGAATCTATTGGCAGTCTAATGCGAGATTGTCAAGAGATTATGCTCACTCATCCTCAACTCAAGGAGCACAATAATATTCTAATTCTTGAAAAAGAAGAGATGAATAAAAAATTGCAAGATGCTTTACTTGAAGCGAGTAACTTGAAGAGTGAAAATATTCAACTTCAAGAAGAGTGTAAAGCAAGAGAGGTTAGAGAACATAACCTTCGGGCTACCATTGCTACATTTACTAACTCGTCCAAAATTATGGACAAAATGGTAAACATGCAAAAGCCATCAGGAGATAGAACCAGAATTGGTTATGACTCCACATGTTCTCAAACCCCTCCGAAACTGACTAATCTTACTACTCCTTTAACTAATAAAGTGCAAGTGGTAAAATTTGTTAAGAGTCAGTATAGCACAATGAGACAAGGACTTGGCTATCATGAGAAAGCAAAGTTGAATGTTGAAAGGCCGAAACAGTTCAATACTACGGCAAAGCAACAAAAATTCTTCAAGCAAAGATATGTCAAAGAGTCAAGTGCAAAACGAATTTTTAGAAAAGAGGGAAGCTTTTCTAGAAATAGAGATGGAAGATTTTATTCCACTCAAAAGGATTGGTTGTGTAAATCTTGTTTTAATGCTTCTTATAGACCAAAGCAACAATCCTCTTCCCAGGTGCCTAAGTTTAAAAATGTTTTTCAAAACCCGGCGCCAAAAGTGTTTTCAAAAGTTAATTATGATTATCGTGTTTCGAATGGTTACAAACCGCCTTATCTTAATTCAATAGGATCTAGGTGGGTTTGGTTACCAAAAATTACTAACAGCAAAGGACCCAAGCTAGTATGGGTACCTAAAACCAACTAATCTTTTTTGTAGGATGTTTGGTACATCGACAGTGGTTGCTCATGCCACATGACTAGAAATAAATCATGTCTAGTGAATTTCAAGAAAATCGATGGACCAAAAGTTATATTTGGAGGAAATCAAAATTATGGAACCACAAAAGGAGTTGGTACAATTGAAAGAAATGGTTTGAAGATCGAAGATGTTTCATTTGTTGAAGGCCTAAAATTCAATTTGTTGAGCACTAGTCAATTTTGTGATAAAGGCTATCTTGTGGAATTTTCCAAAGATAATTGCCTAATAAAAAATGAGCTCTCAAATGAAGTTGTGCTCACTGGAAAAAGGCGAAAGAATATGTATGTTGTTGATTGGAGCACAAGCAAAGATTCCGTATGCTTAATGGCCAGAAATTCGAATGAAGCAAATTGGGAATGGCACAGAAAGCTCAACCATTTAAACTTCAAGACTATCAATCAGCTTGCAAAGAAAAATCTAGTTGAAGGACTACCAAGTATTATCTTCAAGAAGGACCAAGTGTGTGATGCATGCCAACGTGGAAAGCAAATAAAATCATCATTCAAGTCTAAGACGCACGAATCAACATCAAGACCGCTAAGCTTGCTACACATGGACTTATTTGGACCGGTTGATCCAATAAGTGTAAGTGATGAAGGAATTTTTCTAGAATATTCGACTACCAGCAAAGCATTCAGAGTGTTGAACAAAAGAACAATGGTGGTTGAAGAATTCATACACGTGGTATTTGATGAAAAATCACACGTCAATATTGATGCTTTGGACGAAAATGGCGAAAATATTGAACAAAATGGTAACAAGTGTCATATTGATTTTTGTGATACTGATGAGACGTGTGAAGAAAATATTTTGCAGGGAATGGATGAGTTGGAAATTAATTCTCTAGAAAATCCCATCTCTCATCCAGTAAGAAATGAAGTGCGGGATGCAATTGGTATTGAAATTGCAAATCAACCCAGGGATGCAGTTGAAGTGGAAATTGCAAATCAGCCCCTGGATGCAATTACTGGAGAAGTTGGAAATTTACAAAATGAAGCAGAAATTCGAAACAGTGCTACCTCTTCTCAACCAGTGAATCCACCCAGCACCATGCACCCTTTTGAACCAGACTTAAGATATATGGCTCAAAAATCACCCACCAGAATTAGTGATCGGAAATGTTCGAGATGGCGTGAAAACAAGATCATCTACCATGGAAGCATTGTTCACATGTTATTTATCTCAGATTAAACCAAAAGAAGTGGACGAAGCTCTAAATGATCCAAGTTAGATTGACGCCATGCAAGAGGAACTCGATCAATTCAAAAGAAATGATGTTTGGGAACTTGTTCCAAGACCAATGAATCACAATGTTGTAGGAACTAAATGGGTCTTCCGGAACAAAGCAAACGAAGAAGGCGTGATTGTTAGGAATAAAGCAAGGCTCGTTGCAAAAGGATACTCTCAAGAAGAAGGAATAGATTTTGATGAAACCTTTGCACCGGTAGCCAGACTCGAAGCTATAAGGATTTTCCTAGCCTACGCCTCACACAAAGATTTCACCGTTTATTAAATGGACGTGAAAAGCGCATTCTTGAATGGTTTACTCGAAGACGAAGTTTATGTCGAACAACCCCCAGGTTTTGAGGTAAAAGGCGAAGGTGATAAAGTCTACAAACTTAAAAAGGCATTGTATGGGTTGAAACAAGCACCTAGAGCTTGGTATGATACCTTGTCAATGTTCTTGATAAGCTGTGGATTCACCAAAGGCCTTGTTGACAAAACTCTCTTTAGAATTCAAGATGGTGATCATATTTATTAGTGCAAATATATGTTGATGATATTATTTTTGGAAGCACTAACAATTCTTTGTGTGAGAAATTTTCGAAGCTTATGCAGAATAAATTCGAAATGAGCATGATGGGTGAATTGAATTATTTCTTGGGCTTACAAGTCAAACAATTGAAGGAAGGAATATTCATCAACCAAGCAAAATACACCCGCGACTTGATAAAGAAGTTTGGCCTTGATGGAAAATCATCGATTAAAGTTCCAATGAGTACATCAATAAGGCTAGACAAAGACGAAGATGGAAAAGATGTCGAACAAACGAAGTATAGAGGAATGATTGGTTCACTACTATACCTCACTGCAAGCAGGCCGGACATTTCTTATGCTGTGGGAGTGTGTGCAAGATTCCAAGCTAATCCAAAAGAAAGCCACCTCACCGCAACAAAGAAAATCATAAGATACTTGAAGGGCACAATCAATGTTGGATTGTGGTATCCTAAAGGTACAGGTTTTACGCTAACTGGTTTTTCATATGCGGATTTTGCAGGTTGCAAAATAGACAGAAAAAGCACCTCCGGAACGTGTCAATTCTTGGGAGGGAGGCTTGTTTCTTGGTTCAGCAAAAAGCAAAATTCCATCGCAACTAGTACCGCCGAGGCCGAATACATTGCTGCAGGAAGTTGTTGTGCTCAAATTTTGTGGATGAAGCAATAATTGAAGGATTATGGAGTGAATTGTGACGATGTTAGCATATTTTGTGACAATACAAGTGCAATCGCCATCACTCACAATCCGGTGCTTCACTCAAGAACCAAACATATCGACATACGACATCATTTCATAAGGGATCATGTTGAAAAGAAAGATCTAAAAATCGAGTATATCCCTACGGAGAACCAAGTTGCAGATATTCTCACGAAGCCTTTATGCGAAACGAGATTTTCTACTTTAAGGCATGAATTGGGAATGTTGGAAATGAGCTATGTATCACTAAATTTAATTTCTTGATCTAATATGATACATATGCTCATATTATGTGTTCTACGTGTTTATATGCTTTTATATGTTTTACGTGTTAGCATATTTCTATGTGCTTAATTTCTACGTAAACTAATTTGCTAAATGTGTTAAGTTTTCAATTATGAATTTGCATGTAGTGTTCAACGTGATTTTATATACCATGCAAATTAATTTGACAAAATGTGCAATTTTTTAATCTAATTTGTTTTTGAATTGCATGTTTTGATCGTTACTTGGACCGCAAGTTATGTTCATGTTTGTGTTAATTTGTTTGCATGAACAATCTATTTGCATAATATGATTTATAATCTGGTTTATAATTTGCATATGTGATAATTTCTTTTTTTTAATTTTTACTAGTTTCTAAATAATTGCTTATGTGTTTAAGAAATTTGTTTACATATATGTTTTAGTATCTACCGTATGCATGTATGTATTTTCTTGGTAATTTAATTAAAATTTGGTTAGTTACCAAAATTTGTGCTTATTTTAATTGAGAGTTACCGTGTATATGCATGATTATATATGGATGTGTTTTAATTGCTAATTATTTAGAATTCCATATATGTTTCGAAAATTGCATGTGAGATATACGAATATGTGTGTGATTTATGTGATCATATTTATGTGGAATTATGTGTTTAATCTGATGTGTACGTGTTTTTGAGAAGAAAAAGGAAGAGATCAGATTGGATTGAAACCTCCTCCCTCTAAACCTCTACCCATAAAACCCAATCCCATTAAAACTCCCCATCTCTCAAAAACCCACACCCCTTAAACTTCTACCCATAATTAATCCCACAAAATCTGACCCTCTCTCTCACAAAATCAGATTCCCTTTCTCGTAAAATCTCCTCCCATATCCGTACTCTCTCTCAAATCTTCAAGAATAACCAGAGGTGTCCATTCATAATCTTCTTACTCTATACACCTTACGTATATAGGGTACCTAAGAGACTGTGAAGCATTTAATGCTATTGTCTGATAATGATAACCCTCTTCTCTTTCCTAGTAACACCTTAATCAAAAGACACCTCCACCCCTAAAAGTGTCTTGTCACCACACCTATTCTAAGGGTCTCAATTGAGATTTCTATCTGAGATTTATACCTCTTCTCAAATCCTTCTTAAACCATACGAAACCCTTCGTATTCCTCTCAAACGAAAATTTCCAGTTCTATCAAGATCAGAAATCTCTCTCTCTCAAGCTCTCAATCTCACCGGCGAACACCATGTCTGGAACCAAAGCCATGCAACCCAAAAATCTGCTTATTCTACAACAACAATTGATTGATGGGATGATGCTCAATCCGGAGTTCTTCGTGATTGGAGCAGTCGACAAGGAAATAGCAAAGAAGATTCTCAATGCTTTGAAGGATTGTGGACTATATGACTTCTTCACCTACAAATATGCTGGAGCTTTTGAAATAGATGTGACCGAGTTCTATCTTCATGCTACTGTGAAGGACAACGTGATTCATTCTAAGTTTAGAAGAACAGATGTTCAAATTTCTGAAAAAAACATCAAGGATTGCTTCAAATTCCCTGATTCAGAGTTGATGCCAGAAACTCATTACTATGATGTTCAATCTTTCTGGGATGAAATTCGTGGTCCAAAAGCACCTATAGCTCATGGCTTGACCGGACCAAAGAACGTGTTGAAACCGGAGTATGATATGCTTATTGAGATGATGTACAAAATCCTTGACAACAAACTTGGAAGTGTGGACGATCTATCTGGAACTTCCGTGAGTCTAATGAACGAAATCATGCAAGGAATAACTTTCAACTGGGCTAAGTGCATCTTCAATCGCCTATTATTCTTTGTAAACAATGCAAAACCTCATGGAAGACCACTTGAAGGAAATCACTTTCTTCATAAAGTTGGGTACGGACTTATTGTTGGAGAAATTCTAAGAAAGAAGAATGTGCCTCTTAGAAGACATAAAAGTGTTGGAATTTACAGAACACTTTTCAGAAAATTTGGACCCGACTATGGCAAGAAATCAAATCGAAAGAAAGGATCTGAAGGAGGTGGTTCTACAAGCACACCACAAAGCTCTCGAAGAAGGAACAGTAGAACCGTATCGGCAGCGAGTGCACATATGGGTTCTAGCAATCCAAGCAACAGAGATCAAGAAGCCGTAAGCTCGGCTCTAGCACTTATTCCATCTCAAGAAGTGGCAGAATCTGAAGCTCATGAAGTAGACATACCCGTGATGCCAGCTGAAGAAGATGCCACCCAAATGGAGTTTGCAGGAGTTGAAGTGCAAGTTTCAAATGACTTGCAAAGGAGAATCTCGAGTCAATCAGCAGTTGAAACTAATGTTGAACCCATCGTGTTCGACTCAACACAAACCCGAGATGATCCAGAACTGATGGAGGAATTAAACCGAGTTCAAGCATGGAAGGAATGAAGACTTGAAAGATATCATTCTTTCATCTCAAAAGTTGACTCAGAGTTGATATGAAGTGAAGAGTTTGCCTTTGAATGGCTTGGAACCGACTCAATGCTAGAAGCACTAAACATGGATGCAAATCAAGTTTATGGACTGAAGCTTCAAGAGAAGAATAGTAAAGGAAAACGAGTGGCCGCAGCAGCACAAGAAAATATCACTCAAGTTCCTTCTGACAATATTGAAAAGGAGAATGAAGTGAGATTACAGATTTCTCTACACAGATCTTTAAATGACACTCATCGACATCCAGGTGATACTTCAATTAATATAGCCAATGATTTTCTTGAAAATTTTGGAGAAATGGCGAATGAAGGAAGTACACTTGTTGAGGTACCAATTTCAGCCTCTGAAAATCATGAGTCTATTCCTGTCAAAGTTCACTGTGCTGAACTTTTAATATCTAAAGTGACCCCCACCAATATTGATATAAATGCAATGGACCATACAAGGGATGAAGTAAGGGATCAAATTGATGGTGAAATTAGACCCTCAATTGGGGGGGAATGTTTGTATGAAGCGCCAGTGCACGCTAACAACTCTGTGATGTCTCTTCAAAATAACTCTCTGGAAGAAGTCAACTTAAATACAGAGATTATTTCAAGAACAGAGGTTATTGAAGAAGAAACTGGAAATCATCTTGAAGAAGCCGAATCACCAGAAGAAAACTTGCAACTCATTGAAAATCCAGTTTTTGGTGATACACGAAGAAATTTGTTCAAAAGTCTACACTCTTTGAACATGAGTAGAAGCTGAACCCGAGAAGAAGATGAAGAAGATCTGTTAACATCACTATTTGCAAAAGTCACAGAATCAAGTGATGTTGTGTGTCAAAAGATTGGAACTACTCTTACTGAGCAAGGACATCTCTCTTTGAAACACTTTGAGGACACAAAACAAATTTAAAGGAGCTATTGGAACATCAAAATGCTCTGCAAACAAAGATAGACAGAGCCGAAAGACATCTAAAAGGAGATCTCACCAAAGGATTATTGGAGATAATCCAACTCATGAAGAAGGAACGAGAAGCTACCGAGAAGATCAACAATGAAAGACACATGAGACAAATAAAGGCCATACAAGACCAAGAGACAAGGATAAATCACCTTGAGGTAGAATTATCCTTTATGGCTAACAAAATATCTGATTTGCAGGATGTTTCTCTCAAAACACATGATGGTGTCAAACTTGTTAAAGCCAATCAAGAACAAGATTCCAAATCCCTTGGCTTTTTGATTGATAATGCCATAAGGGGGGAAGAAATTCTCAATCATTTGGCTTTACAACAACATGAATTCATCATTGGAAGTCAACCGCAACAGCCAGTTTTGACCGCCGCACCAACGAAAGGCCGTGGACGAGGACGTGGTCAACAATCCCAAGTTGGTTTCGCTCAATTTGCAAATCCGAGTCTTGGATCAAGCTCATTGAAAGTTGCTGAAACTCGAGGCTGGTTCGAATGCTCAAAAGGAACCATTACACCGCAGAAAATTTGGACATCCGAGAATGTGCCAAGTATGGTGAAAAGATGGCCCAAAGCTGATCAAGCTCAATGGATATCTAAAAAGAATAAGGAAGAAGAAGCAAAAAGGAAGCAAACCGAGATGTGGTATGAGCTTAGAGATTATACCAACAATAATGGTGAAAGTTTGGGATTCCAAAGAAGCTTTGAAGAATGCATAATTTGGTGGGAAGCCGGAGCTCTTCCGGGCACCAATATTAAAGAGGCCTTTGGACACTACATGGCTGGGAATGTGACTAAGAGGTTTGAATGTGAGAAGTTCAAAAATGATATCTGCAAGATGAGAGAACATATCAAGGATATATTGAAAGCTGACATGGGAGTCAAGAAACCCAGAAGGTAATCAGATATGCACTCCTAAAAAATATGATGTTTTGAATATCTATATTTTGGAATGATTTTGGCTATAATAAATATTTCCTCTAATCGATTAATATGAATAAATATGTCCCATGGTCTGATCTAAGTCTGTTTTGATTTATTTTGGCTATCATGTATTAGTTCGTGAATTAAAGACAAGAATTGTTAAACGCATGCAAAAATTTGAAAAGATAAAAATTGATCAAAAATTAATTAAGGATGCGTATAGGCCTTGTCTAAATTAATTCACAAGTATTTTCATTTTCCCTAGAATTATTTTTGTCAAACTCATCTTGGCTTTGTCAAAATAAAATTGAGCAAAAATTGAAATTATTTTTCAAAGACTTGAAGCCAATGTTTGAGTATAAGTTATGGCATTACCAAAAGGGGGGAAATTGTTAGGAATAAATTGTAATAGATTTTGATATGCCATATTGTAAATCGTAGATCTCCAATTTTATTTTGGTTAGACTAGTCGAGTCATAGACCAAGAAAGGGAAAAATAAATTCATTAGTTGAGGAAATGGATGAAGAAGATATAAAGCCTAAAATCATTTGCCTAGTGAAAATGGAAAACAAAAGAGGAAGATGTATGCATATGAAAATATGTATACAAGTTATGAAGACTATCATCCGAAGAAGAAATCTCTCAAATATCCAAGAAGAAATCTCTCAAGAAATCAAGAAAAAATCCCTCAAGAAATCCCGAAGAAGAAAGAACGTGACTTGAAGTTTGCATGAAGCTATCTTGAAGATCAAGCATCTATAGAAAGAAAGGAGTACACCAAGTGAAACAAGATAATAACCAAAAGGTTGTATGGACGAGTTGGAAGAAGCTTGAAATATTATATGCAAGGTCATAGGTTCAAATCTCATA
Source organism: Ipomoea nil (assembly GCF_001879475.1). Lineage (NCBI taxonomy): Eukaryota > Viridiplantae > Streptophyta > Magnoliopsida > Solanales > Convolvulaceae > Ipomoea > Ipomoea nil. Next base: position 749,107 of record NW_017617738.1, on the reverse strand, counting down.
TCCTGCATATTTTAAAGAAGCCAAGTTTAAATCCATCAGATGAAGTATGGGCGATGGTTTGGCCGAAGGGAAGCAATTTGCAAAGTCAAATGTGTTGAGAAGGGATGAAGTATCTCAAGTTGACTATGGGATGAAGTTTCTTAAAGGGAAGAAGTATCTCAAAATTGATATAGGGATACAATTTGACAATTTGCAAAGTCAAATGGGATGAGATTAGTTGACTATGGGATGAAGTTTCTTAAAGGGATGAAGTATCTCAAAATTGATATAGGGATACAATTTGACAATTTGCAAAGTCAAATAGGATGAGATTTCCAAGTTGACTATGGGATGAGATTTCCAAGTTGACTATGGGATGAAGTTTCTTAATTGAAGGGATGAAGTATCTCAAAATTGATATAGGGATACAATTTGAAGGGATGAAGTTCACAAAATTGATATAGGGATACAATTTGAAGGGATGAAGTTCACGCATCTCATCCTTGGGGCAGAAGTTTCAATTTGATGGGATGAGATTTGCAAAGGGCTTCAATTCAAGGGATGAAGTTTCAATTCCAAATCAAGTAAGGGATGAGATTTCAATTGCAAAATTAAGGAAGGGATGAGATTTCACTTCCAAATATAGAAAAATATAGAAAGGGATGAAGTTTACATGTGAAAAGATTTCCCAAGTCAATTAAGAAGATGAAGTCTGGAAGCAGTAAACAAACCCAGACGTGAAGTACAAAGGAAAGTACAAGAAGAAGTTGCAGAAGCAAAAATACTAGTCTAAACTAGTAAGGGATTAAATTGGAGATTATATTTTGAAGATAAAAATCCCAAGAGGCATGATCTACACCAGATGAAGATTTATGGGACGCCATTTTTGCGAGAACTTCTACCTCAACTTGCAGAGAATCTCTGACATATCTGCAACGTTATCTTATCCTCTGAAAAGGCTATACAGCTAGATGAAATTAAAAAATGAGAACGTTTCTTTCCAACGGACGGATTCTCATTACCAGCTATAGATAGATGAAGATTGAAGCAGAGGAAAGCAGAAGCAAGAACGCAATAGAGCAAGAACATAGCTAAACAGAGCATACAAAATTCAAAGAAAGCTTTCCATCTCAAGAGCTTAAATTGATATATTCTTTGTGAGATAAACACTCAGAGTGATACAGAGCTTACAAAAGAAATATCCAAGAGTGTTAGAATCTTCATCAACTACAAGAGACTGAGCGCATCATCGAAGATCATCTACAGAGTCTCAAAGTTGGAAGCAAGGCAAAACTTGTTTTGGAGCAAAACAAGGGAAAGGAGGAAAGTAACACGGAGTTGTGAAATCCTGGATTGTCACACGGAGTTGTGAGATCCGAAGCAGTAGTGTCGGATGACATTGGGCGTGATTAGTTCGGGCTTTGTGATCAAAGCACTAGATCACGGGATACGTTTCTACCGGATCGTAGAAGACGGGGGGAAAGTAACGCGGAGTCGTGAAATCCTGGGAAAGTAACGCGGCGACGTGAAACCCGAAGCAGCAGTGTTGGTGACACTGGGCGTGATTAGTGTGGGCTTGGTGATCAAAGCACTAGATCACAGAATTCATTGTATCTTGGAACCAAGAAGTGGTGGATATAGTGAATTGCTCTTGGAGATAAGAGCAAGTGGAGTAGGAGGATTACACCACCTCGCGAACCACTATAAATTGTCTTGTGTTCTTTACTGCTTTCTTTACTTACTGCTCTTGCTTGCTTCTCACGAGAATAATCTTGACACAATCTACACACACACCGAATCGTTTATTTATTTCCGCTGTGCACCATACTCTAACAATCTAGTTAAGAGTTTTGGTTTATCTCTGGCTTAGCAATTGTTGTACTGTGCTAAAAAGTTTGAAAGTCTATTCACCTCCCCTCTAGACTTCACCTTACCTCTTTTGGGACCAACAGTGCTTGAGAAGAAGCAAGTTATATTTATTGACTACTAAATAAATAGAGAAAATTTCAATTTTTGTCCACTGACTATTGCACTTGTGTTAATTGCAACACTTGACTTTCAAAAATGTTAATTTAGTACCTTGACTATGCAATTTCTATCAATTTTTGTCATACCGGCCAAATTGCCGGCCAAATCTCACCAGAAAAATTTAATAGGGCAAATACTGAGGGTATTTTAGTCATTTTACTCATGTTCTTTCTTCTCCGATGAACTTCCCTCCATTTCCGGCGAGCTTCTTCTTCCGTGCAGGTGAATGTCTGATTCAATTAACATAATTTGCTTACACGATGTCTATTAATGGATAAAGGCCTTCCATTTTTCAAAATTATGCTCTGTATCTGACCAAGTCATACCATAATTGGACAAAATAATTTGTTTTCAAATCCCTTAAAAGGTGAAAAGTAAAAGCGAAGATATCAACGGGTAGGGTGCACCGCCCGGTTGGGAAGTTCGCCGAGGGAACAGCGGCGGAGTGCGCGATGGTATGCTGCTGCTGCCCCTGCGCGGTTCTGGACTTCCTGGTGCTCGCATTTTACCGGGTCCCAGTGGGGCTGTGCCGGAAGGCGTGTCGGAGGTGAAAGCAAAAACAGCTTAAGAATGGTAAGACTCATCCCAGTCCTGATGCAATTTCAGAGGAAGAGGCTGCATTTCTGGGCTCTTTGGGTTGGGAGGAAAATGCTGATGAGGGTGGTCTCACTGAAGAGGAGATCAGTACATTCTACCGAGACCTATCAAAGGTAACCCTAATCGCTCTTCTTTCTGCAAAAATAGCAAACTTTCCTTTGCAGTTCCTGTGAATGGTTATGGTAATGGTAATCTGATTAGCGATGGTTGATAAATTGCGTTTTCTGAATTAGCTCTTTATATTTATAGAATTAGAACCACACCAACCTTATAAATATAACCATCGGAGAAGCTTATCGGAGAAGGAATCTCGCCGGAAATGGAGGGAAGTTCATCGGAGAAGAAAGAACATGAGTAAAATGACTAAAATACCCTCATTATTTGCCCTATTAAATTTTTCCGGTGAGATTTGACCAGTAATTTAGCCGACGTGACCAAAATTGATAGAAATTGCATAGTCAAGGTACTAAATTAATATTTTTGAAAGTCAAGTGTTGCAATTAAAACAACTCCAATAGTCAGTGGACCAAAATTGAAATTTTCTCAAATAAATATTACATTATCGTCACACTAACATTTTGTAATGTTGGATAGCACATGGAATGAATATATTGAAACACACTTTTTTGCTTGTTTTATTTAAAACAGTTATCATGCTTTATTGCTTTTATGAACCACTGAATATTTCTTAATCATGATTTACTATATGATATTACTTGAACAATTGTTGGAATAGTAATACAGGAAAATAAGTCCCCAGTTACATAAAATGAATTGAATTGATATTCAAAATGATTTGTTAACAACTATATAATAATTCAAGTATTAGTGAAATAATGCAATTTTCACAATGAAAATTGATGAAAATTGTTTCTCTTATGAAGAAATTCAGCTACATGATGATTTATTTCTATACTATTTGAAGTTAATTTTTGAAACTTTTAGCATATGAAAATCCTGTTCGGATCAGTAAGTCTAGGTAGATAAAAATTAAAACCTTGTAATAATTTCATGGACGTCATATATTAGCTACCCAACTGAAATTAACTATAAAATTTATTAATAATAATGTTCTATAAAAGAGGAAATATCATTTTTAGTCCATCGACTATAATACATGTATCAATTTTGGTCTTTGATTTTTAAAATTTTCAAATTCGGTGCATGACTATTTAGTTTGTATCACATTTGGTCATTTAGTATTAATATTTTCAAATTAGGTGCATGGTTATTCAATTTGTATCACATTTGGTCATGCCGTTAAATTTTCCGACCAAAATCACTGGTGACCGGCTAATTTATTTAATTTTTATTTTAAAATTATTTTAATAATTTTTAAATTAAAAACTGTAAAATAAAATTAATAAAAAAATGTTGGCCACCCTCCACCCTCCTCCTTCATCTCCTTCATCCCCGTCTTCGTCGGAGACAAAGGAAGAGGGTGGGGGAGGGGGTGGCCGACAATTTTTTTTTTTAAATTATATTTTCAAGTTTTTAATTTAAAAATTATTAAAATAATTTTAAAATAAAAATTAAATAAATTAGTCGGTCACCGGTGATTTTGACCGAAAAATTTAACGACAAGACAAAATATGATACAAATTAAATAGTCATGCACCTAATTTGAAAATGTTAATAATCAAGGACCAAATATGATACATATTGAATAGTTATGCACTAAATTTAAAAATTTTAATAGTTAAGGACCAAAAGTGATATATGTATTATATTCAAAAGACTGAAAATCATATTTTCTCTTTATAAAATTGCAAACTAAAGTATCTTTGTCCATTAATAAGAGTCAGTGACCAGTCGTTATACCGTGGACCGCGGTGCATGTGCATCGCGGTCAAAACGGCGCCGTTTCTTTAAGTAAAGAAACGGCGTGCCGTTAGTTTTAACGGAACGCGCATTTTGTATATGTTAATTACCAACTAACACTATAGTATTTCTAAACCGACACTGCATCACGTATTATTTTATATTGTCAAATGAAACTGTAGTTATATCAAAATGATACTGTAGTTGTGGTGAAATGAAACCGTGTATATAAAATGAAACTGAATAACATTTCACATATTTGAGTGTATATGTACAATGAAGCTGTAATTATATCAAAATGATCATGTAGTTGTGTTTTAATAAAACTATAGTTATATAAAATAAAATTAAATAACATTTTCACATATTTGAGTCTATAAATATCGAATGAAACTGTAGTTATATCGAAATGAAACTGTAGTTGTGTTGAACCGAAACTGCAATGTATACAAAATGAAATTGAATAACAAAGTTACATTTTGCGGAACGGTGCGGAACAACGGGAAATAGATGCCGTTTCTTTTCATTAAACAAAACGACGTCGTTTTGATGCGCGGTGCATAATCGATTATGCACCGCGGTGCACGATATAATTTGTCGTCAGTGACAGTGTAGGCCATGGCCAATTGTTCTTTGCAGGGCCGACCCTGAGGGTGGGTGAGAGGGCCCCCTAGTTTGATTTTTTATTTTTTTTTTTGATGAAGTAAAAAACAAATGTTTACAATATGCAAAGATTTGAATCTATGACTTCGAAATTTTTTATTAATTTGAAATTTACTTAATAATTACAACCATTTGATATACTTATATCACTTAATCGATATATATTAGCGAACGTTGAATTAATTTATAATTACACTTCGGCTCTGTTTGGCAAATCTAGCTGAAAAGCTATAAGCTAGGAGCTGGAAGCTTAAAAAGAGCTGAAAGCTGAAAAGCTATAAGCTCGGAGCTGAAAACTGAAGAGCTATTAAGCTAGCTGTTATGATTGAAAGTGTTTGGTAAAATTAGCTTTTTGATAAGATGATAAATGTAAAAAGACTAAAAAGGACATCTTTATAAAATTTAAATTAGTTTGTTTACATATTAAAATTTAACATTTTGTCTTTAAAAAAAAATTATCATTTTGAAATAAAACTATTTGCATAATGATGATCTAGCATCTTATAATGAAGTAGCAATATTGTTGCAAATCTTATTTGCGGTGAAAGTTGCGGATGAAGGAGAAGTGAAAAGAGTTTTAATTGGGAAGGGTAAATTATGTCATTTCTTTAAAATAATAAGGATAAAGATGAAAAAAAGTTAGGAATAATAATAATAATAATAATAATAATAATAATAATAATAATAATAATAATAATAATAATAATAATAATAATATTTGCGATGAAAGTTGCGGATAAAGAAGAAGAGAAAATGATTTTAATTGGGAAGGATAAATTATGTCATTTCTTTAAAATAATAAGGATAAATATGAAAAAAAAGTTAGGAAGCTAGGAGCTTATTTTAAGCTCGGAGCTTATTTTAAGCTCGGAGCTTATTTTGGGAACATTACCAAACAGAGCTTATAGCTTATTAGTAGCTTAAAATAAGCAATAAGCTTCTAAATAAGCTTTGTCAAAAAGAGCCTTCATATATAGGGGTTCAAAATTTGAATGGGCACTACTCCAAGGTTATTATAAAATGTTTTTTTAATAAAATAATTATATATTTACAAAAATTTAAAATTAACAATTAATTATTTTTAATTAACTCATACAATCTAGCTTTTCACTTCATATATTAAGGGCATTGATTCTTATTTTTCTTCGAATCTATAAAATAATAGGACCAACCCTGGTTCTTCTGAACATCAAATGTGAGTGGTCGTGTGCTTAATTAATTAGGTCATATTAATTGGATTTAAATGAGAATGAAAAAAAAATAAAGTGAGAGGTAACAACAAATTTGCATTAATTTCTTATTTTTAATTAAAAGAAGATTGTAATAAAGTGTATATTGAAGAATAATGGGAGAAGTGTCAAATAAGTCCATCTATTATTGCCAAGTGCTCAATTTTCACGATAAACTAAATTAAAGTCTAATTAACCACACTTACCTGCTAAATTTGTTCAATTGACTTTTTTTGCAGGTTGCTAACAGGTTACCAATTCAATTATTAAAAAAATAATTAAAAAAAAAAAGATTTCAGCCACCGGCTGTCCGGAGACCGCCAGACAGCACTGGCTGAGTATTATGTCACATACAGCCAAACAGTCACGGCTGTTATGTTTGAGGTTCAGATCTGGACCTCATGTTTGAGGTCCAGATCTGACCTCAAACGGCCAGGAACGAGGGTTGGCCGCCGCCCTCGTTCCAAACGGCCATGGACGGCCATGGCCGTTCCAGACAGCCATGGACCTCAAACATGACAGCCGTGGTTGTTCGGCTGTTCGGCTATCCTCGCCGGACAGCCACGGCTGTCTGTGAAATACTACTCAGCCACCGGCTGTCCGGCGGTCACCGGACAGCCGGTGGCTGAAATCCTTTTTTTTTTTTAATTAAAATTATTTTTAAATTATTTTTTTAATAATTGAATTAGTAACCTGTTAGCAACCTGCAAAAAAAAGTCAATTACCTGCAAAAAATGTCAATTGAACAAATTTAGCAGGTAAGTGTGGTTAATTAGACTTTAATTTAGTTCGTGGTGAGAATTGAACACTTGGCAGTAGTAGAATGGCCTATTTGACACTTCTCCCAAGAATAATATATCCAATGATACTACTAAATATTGTACGTGCTAGTCAGGAAATTCTGCTATTGCGGTAAAATAGTTCTAATTAGAGTTGCTACTGTGGTGGACACCCAAAAGTTCCCGCCTACACTGCATGAAATTTCACATTTAGTGATAATAGAAGTTGTCACCAAAACTATCAATTTTGGTCACTATTGAAATTAGTGACCAATTTTTGAAGTCGTCACCTGTCGTCACTATATCCTCCGTCACTATTGTAGTAGTGACGACTTTTAAGAAATTGTAGCAATTACACTAAAAGTAGTATTTGAGTGATATCAATAGTCGTCACACTAAATGTACATTTGGTGACAAAATATGTTATTACAAAAAATTGATCTAGTGACAACTAAAATCGTTGCAATTAATTATTATATTGTGACAACACTTTAGTCACAATATTTATACTTATTTGTCAGAATTGTTATTGACTCAAATTTGATAATCAGTGACCTAAAAAGTTGTAACAAATAATTATTTTGTTGTGACAACAATCATGGTTGTTGGTTTTCACAGCCTTGATGTCTGTTCCGCAAGCCAACACCACCGAAAAGATGCGCTTGATTTCGTAAGTGTGCGAGATAATGAAAAATGAGAGATAAAGTATTAAAGAGAGAGTAATGTGATATTATTTCTCTAGGGTTTTGCCCTAACAAATGTCGATGCCCCACACGGGGATCCCGTGGGGATATTTATACATGAGTATGAGGTTCTTACAAGGTTATAAGTAGGGTTGACATAAAGTCAAGTCTATAGGTGGGATAGGGCTAACGTAGGGCTGATGCAGTTGCCTACTTACTACCATAACCATCTAGACTAACTAAGGAAGCTACTCAAATGAACAAAGATTGCCTCCGCAGAATCCGCTGATATCTATCTCTGGACACGCACCCGGTTGGGAACGTCCCGACCGCCGCGGGGATGCCCTTAGGGGCTACCGCACCCCAGCAAGGACACTCTGCCCGCGAAGCCCGATCGCCCGGTCGGGTTTCGGAGTAGTGCATGGTTGGGGACACACCGTCCGTGTAGCCTGGTCGTCCATCTGAATCCAGCAGGGTACTCATTCGGAGACACACCGACCACCGCGGCTGGTCGCCCAACCGAATCTCGCCCGGGAGACTACCCAAGGACACACCGGCTGCCGGGACTGGTCGCTCTACCCCGCGAGCCAAGCCCCACCTAGGTAAATGTCCGCCGCCATGGCTGACTGGGCGCCAGAGGATGACGGGCTGCCATCACTAGGCACCTTCTATGATGAGTGGGAACCTTGGAGACCCTTCACCCGCTAAGTATCGGCCCGTGGTTTGATCCGGCTGCTTTGCCATGCCTTCCCGTCCGGCTGGTTATTTTGGGGTATCTATCAATGGTTACAAATGTTGTATTTATTTGTGACAAAAGGAAGTTAACTCCGAAACAATCATTGGTGTTAACTAAAATCGTAACAACAATACTGAAAATTGGTGGCAAAACTTGTGTCACTAAAATAAGTTGAAATAGTGTTACAATTGTCAATCTTGATATTTTTATAAGTGACCATTATTTGGTCACAATTTTTTTTTTTGTTCAAATAATACTAGCCAAATGCACACAATATATAATTATTTATTTCAAAATCTATTCATAATTAAATATTTTAATTTAATTATTATCTGGAATAAAATAATTCATTCAACAAATGTTACTCGTCAAATTAATATATATATATATATGTATATATATATATATATATATATATATATATATATATATATATATATATATATATATATATAAAGAGACATCATTGTCTAATAAATATATGTTGTTAGAAATACAACAGAATGCAAATAAAAACATTTTAAAATAAAATGTCCTAATTATTCTTCACTTGAGGTATTGATAGAGATACATTGCTTATCATATTTGGAATCCATTGATTGCTTGATAAGTGAGCAAAAATTTGCTTGATTTCAGCAGTTTGTTTCTTTAAAGCTACTTGTGCAATTTCTTTAAATTTTGCAACTTCTTCTTCCAAATTCTTTCCTACAGTAAAAAAAAAAAAAAAAAAAAAACAATAACAACAACAACATATAAGTATATGATATTATATATAAGAACAAGATTAAATTTTGAACTCAAAATTTAAAAAATCATATCACATGTACAACCAATAACAAATAAATTTTAAAAATTTTTTTCTTCACGCATTTCATACAAAGAAATTTATGACATGTATTACAACAGATACTTCCAAATAATTAATCACATAAAAAAACTATATCTTCCATATACTAAGACATTTTCTAATCATCAACCAACTAATCATATATTTTGAAAAAAAAAATAGGGCAAAGTAATGGAGGACAAAACCACTTACTGGTTAAGCAATTTCCATTCCAATATTTTTCCTAAGCCTCGGTATTCAAATTCCCTTTAGGCTTGAGTGGATTGTTTCAACTCTTGAAAAGAATAGGAGATTTTTTTTTTCTTTAAAAGTGCCGAAATGGAGAGATAGGAAGAAGAGATGATTTTTTTTTTTTCTTTTGGTAGAAAGATCGGCCAAGGTAGAGAAAAAGAAGAAGGAAAATAATTATGTTGGCAACATGCTCGTACAAAGCATGTGTTGGGTAATAAGGTGGAAAAATCCCAAAATAATAATCCTACGGAAAGATTATTAAAATATGGGAAAACAAGAAAAAGATTGGGAAGGAAAAGGTGGAAAGATTTGGGTAAATGTTAGCACGAGTTTGAACAAATTGTTCTTTTCCTTAAAACTTTATTTGCTACATCCCACAAGTGCTGGGAGCGTTGAAGCCTAGGTTTCCAAGAATAAAACGTGCTACGATTCTTTGTTTAAGCACCCAAACAAAGAACCCGGCAAACAAAGCAAAGTATGCACATTGCTTTGAGGTTGTATAGTTAGTTTAGCCTATGCATCTGAGTGTTACGGCCTTTAATCCCGAATTAATTATTTAATTAATCCCGTTAATAATAATTAAAAAGGATTTAATTTGGTTAGGATTCCCTTTAATTAAATAATATGGTTCACCATGGACCATGGACCCTTATCCCTAAACCAAGCCCTTAGTGAAGGGACAACGGTGTGGCGGTGTGTAGGGCTATGGTTGGCTATGATCCACCGAGTGAAGGGACAACGGTGTGTAGGGTCGTAGTCTCCGAGGATCTTTGCCCACCGACTGAGTCCCTCAGTGGTGTGTAGGGCTTGATCCGCTACGATCCACCGACTGTGCTGGTCAACGGTGTGTAGGGTCGTAGTCCGCAAAAGAGGATCGCAGTCCACCGACTGAGCGCGTCAGCGGTGTGTAGGGCTGTGATCCACCGTCGAGCTTTCGGCGGTCTGTACGGTTGGTTGCAATCAACCCCTTCATGCTGCGGTATGAGGCAGGGTGCTGCGGGGCCATGTTAGTGCTATACGCACTAACCCGCATGTTCGGGGCATGTGATTGGTCCCGTGGCGCCACCAAAGTGTGCTTATGTGATCTGAATGATGATGATTTGAATGATGTCTTGAATAACGAATGAATGCTGATCGAATGATGATGTGGATGATTTGAACTGTGACCTTAGGTACATGTTCTTTATGATGTTGTCTCTATATAACTGTTTATCATGATTGTCTGTGCTTACCCCTACTTGCTGAGTCTATCCCTGATTTTAAAGCTAGAGTTCCCTAAGTATATATCTTCCTGCTTCAAAATGGTTTTCGTATATATATATATATATATACCTATATTGTATTTCAACGCGTTGGAGTGGGTTACCGGCATCATTCGCTGAACATATATATTTGGCTTTCAGGCACAGATGAGTAGACACTGGAGCGCGCCAGAGATCCGGAGCGTAGATTAGTTAGTTTCCCTTTTAGTCTGCGTGCCATGATTATGTATTGACATTGCTTTGAGTTTTCCAGCTCAGATGTGGCATAGCACCCCGGACTCTTATGTTGATTTTGGGATTTAATGAGAATTCACCTTTATTATATAAGCTTAAAAAGTTTCAAAATTTCGGGGTGTTACAGTTGGTATCAGAACCTAAGTTTGACCCTAGGATGTGACTCTTAAGACCAGACTTTAGGACATTAGGCTTGAACTCTAGGTATTTAGGAACATAGGATTCAGGAATCTTAGGACGCGCGGTGAGATCGTGAGCCTACCTATCATCACATAACCTCCCCTCACTTTATCCCTCATTAATTTAAAGAATTTCCCCCTTCGCTTATCACATCAAGGTAAGGGTACAACACACTAACTCTTCATTCCACATACTTGCCCTCGAAATTTGTGATGTCCTTGCATGCTTTTACCTGCTTTGTTGCTTATCACTCTTTGATTATCATACTTGTTTATTTGCTTAAACATTTGTTCCTAATTGATTTTAGACCAAGTTAGGAACTGCATATTATTGCTTAACTATTTGATCAAACATGCGTTATTTGGATGTCTGTTGCTTGATAAAGTATTTTGGAACTTGCAATTAGTAATGTTATTCGGCTTATAAGAGCTCACTTGTCCTAATCATGATTGACCAATATAGTTAACTCACTAATAGCCCGATAAGTATTTACATGAGTTTGCATGAAATTTTGGGGAACATAGCTTTAATTAGGAAGGGGAAGAATGGGGTGTGTGATCCTTATGATATCTAGTTGAAGTCTCCCGTGTTTCTTGTTAGTGTCATAATAATGTGATCCCTTGACACTTCTTATGTGTTTAACATGTAAATAACAATCTAATGCTTGAACATGAAAGTCGAATTATCTTCCTAATTGATTTCTTTATAAGTTACATAGAAATTATAGGGACTAATTCTATTTCTAGAAAATCTAAAACCTCGAATACATTGCATATTAAGTTTTGACCCGAAAGTCAATCTGAGTGGGACTGGTAGAAAACCGAGGAACCTAAACCAAGTGGTCATCTAGAAATTATCCTTGGAAAAATATATTGCGTCCCTAAACCATCTTAAAACTATCCCTCTAGACTTTGGTCCATGTTGCATGATAGACCACAAGCTTCCCATACCTTGTTTAGAACCCTTTACCACTAAGATAAGGACCCCCCCCCCCCCCCCCCCTTAAAACAAACATTTATACATAAATAAGTATATCGCTACTATTCTAAATATATTCCCCTAAAAATCCTATATATATCTAAAGTATGTAGTAAACCCCAATTACATTCATATGCTACACTTACACCAAATTATTATTATTATTATTATTATTATTATTATTATTATTATTATTATTATTATTATTATTTTCATTATTGTTACACTCTAACCCTAATCGCCTGATCCTAAAAATGGTTGCGTCATATACGGTACGTCCCTATATGCTTTTATATATATATATATATAAACCTGTGAGCCTATAGAACATCCTCCCTGTGAAGGAATTAACTGAGTGTTTATTGATGTAAAACATAATCCATATATAGTACATTGAGGAGTGTAGATAGTAGGAAGTTACAACCAAATAACTAGTCTACAGGAGCACAAATAGAACAAGTAACAACTAAAGAGATTCTAGCCACATATTGGCTTAACACGCCCCCGCAAGATGGAAGATCCGTCGGAGACTCCAATCTTGGACCGAAGCTGAAGAAAGAGGCGACGACCTAGTGGCTTAGTGAGAAGATCGGCTAGTTGAGCTGAGGACGTGACGTGCCGCACAACTAGCGTACCATTTGCAACCAAATCCCGCACAAAGTAGTAATCCAAGGCGAGATGCTTCATGCGGGAATGAAACACGGGATTCTTGCAAACGTACGTGGCGCTCAAGTTGTCACAAAACAGTACCAGAGGCTCAACCAGCCCCAATTTTAACTCTTGCAACAAATTTTTGACCCAGAGGACCTCAGCTGCTGCATTTGCCAGGGCTCGATACTCCGCCTCCGTGGACGACCACGAGACAGACTTCTGCCGCGTAGATTTCCAAGAAATTAAATTATCGCCTAGGTACACCAGATATGCGGTAGTGGAACGACCCTCAGTGGACGACCCACCCCAATCTGAATCAGTGTATACCCGCAACGAAAGAGGCTGACCTGCACGTAGCAACAAACCATGACACGCGGTTCCTTTAAGATACCGCAGGAGGCGTTTGGCGGCTTGCCAGTGTAACTCCGAGGGTGCATGCATGAACTGCGAGATTCTGTTGACAGCAAACGCCACATCCGGACGTCTAATCACCAAGTACTGCATACGACCAAGAAAGCGACGAAATTGAGTTGCATCAGTCGCAACATCGGACGGTCGCAGCGGTACCAACTTCTCTGAAGTAGCCAGCGGTGTTGAAACATCCTTTACACCATCCATCCCGGCCAGCAGTCTGTAAGAAGCCTTTGGCCACAAGGCGTGCCTTGTACCGATCAACTGAGCCATCAGGTTTTCGCCTGACGCGGTAAACCCATTTACAACCCAATGGGAACCCCAACACCGCGAGGAACCAGGCACCATGTTTTGTTACGTTGGAGTGCGTCAAATTCCTCGTCCATAGATTTCCTCCACCGAGCATCCTTCAAGGCCTGAGCGATGGTAGAGGGCTCTAAAGTGGGAGGTAAGGGATGCGCTGTGGTGTGGTTGATAACATAGTCAGAATACCTGGGGTTAGGACGGCGTGGTCTAGTGGAGCGACGCAGACCATCCTGTGACTGAGAGGCATCAGACGACGACTGTTCGGGCTAACTGGGTGGTTGATCGGTCGTGGTAACAGTGGGTGACGAACGACGGCTGGTTTGGTCATTTTCTGAGACAGTGGGAGACGGTGTTGGAACAGGTGTTGGAACTGGACTCGGAACTGGCGTTGGAACAGGTTTTGGAATTGGTGTTGGAAATGGACTAGGAACTGGAGTTGGAACTGGTGTTGGAACTGGAGTTGGAACTGGTGTTGGCACTGGAGTTGGAACTGGTGTTGGAACTGGAGTTGGAACACCCACGGTCTGTACCTGTGTAGACAAAGGAGACGACTTGCACAAAATACGGCGTGATTCAGAATTATGAGAATCAGAAGGTAAACTGTTAGATGACTTTTGCAAATCGTTATAAGGAAATACATGAGACACAAATCTAACATGTCTAGATACATAAATACGATTAGAATTGTAGTCTAGACATTTATAACCGGATTGGGTGTTTGAGTAACCAAGGAAAATACACGGACGTGGCCTCGGTTGTAGTTTCTTGGTGTTATAGGGACGCAACCAGGGAAAGCACAGGAAACCAAAAGGTTGTAACTTATCATAGTTGGGTTTTTGTTTGAACAAAACTTGATAAGGAGATTGATTACCTAATACTGGAGTCGGAAGTCGATTGATGAGATAGACGACAGCTTGAAACGCGTGAGACCAGTACGAAGAAGGCAAAGAAGCAGCGTGAAGGAGTGACATTCCATTCACGACGACATGCTTGTGTCGTCGTTCAGCGATGCCATTGTGCTCAGGTGTATGTGGAGGAGTCAAAAAATGCGAAATGCCATGAGCATTGAGCATCAAAATTAATTTAATAAACTCCCCCCCATTGTCTGAATAAACTGACACAATAGACAGACCAAAGAATTTCTCCACTAACCTTTTTAACTGAGGAAAAATCAAAGAAACATCAGACTTTCGTTTTATAGGATATAACCAGACATACCTAGAGAAGTGATCGACAAATATAACATAATAAGAAAAGTCATCAATAGATTTTTTCGTCGGACCCCATACATCAGTGTAGAGCAGTTGTAGAGGCCTATTGCTAACAAGTGTGCTTTGGAAAAAAGGTAATTTATGACTTTTATATACATTGCATGATTGGCAGGAAGAATTATTTAACGCTGACATAGACATGGGAACGTTGTAGTGTTGCAACACACGATGCAACACCTTATTAGACGGATGGCCTAGACAATGGTGCCACTGGGAAACTCGAGACAGCTGCATGGAATTGGATGAAGGTTGACGCAGGAGAGGTGCATAATAGAAACCATTAATTTTCGCCCCCCGTAGTAACGACATCCCCGTTCGAAGATCCTTCACAAGAAAGTGGGAATCAAAGAATTCCACCGACACTTGATTAGTTTTGCACAATTGCGATATGGAAATTAAATTATTATGCAACTGTGGAACACGTAGGACATTTTGAAGAGTAAGCACGGAAGAAGGAGTAAGAATGGATGACTGACCAATGTGAGAGATGTTTAAAGAATTACCGTCGCCTAGTCATATCCCATCAGGCCCATTATACTCGGTGAAAGTGTGCAGAGGAGTCATATCCGGTGTGGCATGGTGAGACGCCCCGCTGTCAAACATCCACGGCGTAGTCGATCCCACAATAGAATTAGCTGCAGGTGACTGAGACTGAGGAAATGTAGGAGCCTGCGCGGGAAACACATTATGGGCCTTTAAAAACTGGGCTAACTTACGGCAAACACGAGTCTCATGGCCAGCAATGTGACAGAATTGACACACAACACCAGGTCGAGTGTTGCTGTTGTGCGACCAATTCGGTCGATTATTGCCATACTTGTTGTTGGTGTTGTTGTGGGACCTCCGATCGGCAGTGGAGTGCTGACTATTTCGGGAAGCCGAATGACCACGCTGGGAGGCATTAGCAGTTGCCAAAAGAGATTGGCGAGCATCATCGACTTCAGCCAACTGACGTTCATGATCCGTGAGTGCATCGACTAATTCTCCCAAAGAAATGGGTTTGTCACGAATACGAACGGCAGACACGATGGAGCTGTACTCATCCCCTAGTTGTGTTAAAATATACACAACCATGTCTTCATTAGAAATAGGGCATTGAGCCAGGGCGAGATCGTCAGCTATCGACCGCATGTCATTCAAAAATGCGGTGACTGACCGATTAACCTTCGGATTTCTGGTAAGCTTGGCCTTGAGGGAAAGGATCCGTCCTCGGGAGGCGCTAGCATAGTTAGCAACGAGCCGTTGCCAGGCATCACAAGCAGTGGATGCAAAAGCTATAAGAGGTTGTATGGTGTCTGAACAGCTCCCAAGTAAAGCACTGGTAATTATCTGATCTTGGTGATACCAAGTCAAATGTGCTGGATTCGGAGTTGTTTGTTCAGTATCATTGAATTTTGCTGGTTCTTTGACAGAACCATCGATGTATCCGAGGAGATTAAAGCCAATCAAGGTGGACTGAACTTGGCGTCTCCAGACAGGAAAGTTGAGGGGGGTGAGTTTGATAGGAAAATTAGACGGAGCATTGAGGTGAACAATATCAGTGGTGGTGGTAGCCATGGATATAAGAATGGCAAAAGAGAAGAGAGAAAAAAAAACCTCCTTAGGGGAATATGGCTCTTGATACCATGTGAAGGAATTAACTGAGTGTTTATTTATGTAAAACATAATCTATATATAGTACATTGAGGAGTGTAGATAGTAGGAAGTTACAACCAAATAAC